>NC_041336.1:32989885-33192385 GCF_004354835.1 Perca flavescens
TGCAAAACATAAGTAGTTTGGCCGTGCGTTCATGGGCATCGGAAAAACATTTTCCCCAGTGACAACGTCGTCATTCACGTCACTTCCTGTGGGAATCAGAGGTGGGAAACTGGGGCTAGATTTTGCTAAAAGTTTCCCAGTTGGTGACGCGTTGTTGACAACTGATGTTTGATGGAGGCGACTTTGGTTTACTGAACATATTTCAATGACAATAAACTGTTTATTGTGGACAAACACCTCTGCCAAGAAACATACACAGACATAACATGTTTGAAATTATTCATAAATAGGCTTATTTATAAAAAATACCATAGCCGTGTCCTTTCCCGTTGGTTGTCCTGCAGATAACACAAACACCTATCCATGTGCTGGTTAGTATGCTCGCATAAGAAAACCGCAGCAAATCTTTTGTTATTGTGGCCTCCATGTTTTCATACACCTGATGCTCTAGGCTACATACAACCGTTTGTGGCAGTCGTGCAACAAGTTGTTATGCCAAATGCCAATATAACAGAAGAAGAACACGCATCCCGACCACGTGAACGCTGGAAAAACGACGTAATCACGGGGGCGTTCCCTGAAATTCCCATGTGGCATGAACGCACCAGTAGTTTGCTTTAAAGTTGTTGCCTCCAAATCTCTGTTAGGGATTTGTGTGATTGGTTATGGTGGCTAACGTTATAGCCACGTTAGCTAAGGCTAGCTCCATGTATCGGCATAAATGTATGCCTGTAATGAGCCATAACTCCAGAATGCCTACACTAATTATGACTGCTCACACAATTGTCTTTTAGGATAAAAGTGAAGTGATGACATTTAATATCCAAAAGGTCAAGGGTCAACTTCACTGTGACATAATGTTCTGTAAAAACACTTTTCCGGCCGTTATTCAATCCCGTAACTAGGGAACAGAAGGGGAGACAGTCGGAAACTGAGCTGGTGAAACTGCGGTGATTGGTTAGATCTTTTGTGTGTGTGAAGCGTGCGTGTTTTAGAATTTGTATCTTTGGGGCGACTGTAGCTCACCTGGTTGAGCACACCGCCCCATGTAGGCTTTGTCCTTGCCAGTGGCCCGGGTTCAAATCCAACCCGGGACACTTTGCTGCATGTCATCCCCCACCCCACCGTTTCCTATTTCTGTTCAGCTGTTCTAAATAAAGGAAAAAAAGAGAAAAATAACAAACTTGTAGCTTCTTTGCAGCAACATTGTCTCCTGTCATGGCTACAACATTGTGTTCTCTCCTGTTCGTCCGCCGCCGACCATTTGCTTCTGCTGATGTTGAGTGTCGGCTGATTGGTGTGCACCATGTGACGACGCTCTGTCCTCTGTATTCCTGTAACAATAGTCTGTAAATGAAGACAGCATGTTTGCAGTGGGGGTGTTGAAATGTATCACTGCATCGGGATACGGACATGGACGATTCTGCATCGATGCAGAGACAGACCATAACGTATTACAGTTTTTCTCCATTGGTTTGGCTCATTTCTTGAAACAGAAATGACATTATCAAAACAACATGGACAAACCTCTAAACCACTTAGCAATTGTTCACAACAGAATTGAATTTCTCATCATTTCATCAAATTGCAAATGTCTTAGTACATGTCTCAATGTCTCAGTACATCTTTGCAAATGATTAAGTACAGGTAGCCTACATTTAGCACAATTTCCAAGTGAATAGATCTTGTTGATCTAAACTGATTGTTGATTCTCAGTCTTATGGTTGTTCTCTCCAAAACGTGTCAGCGTCATTTCATTGTATAAGTCATCACATTGTATAAGTCATCACATGCACAATAGTCTGTTCAATTGTCAAAATTAGTCAAGAACACAATACCATGAGTACCATATATGAATCTCTTGGAACATTTGATAAATTGATTTCAGAAATTGACAGTCAGGTGAAACTAGAACTTGACTAATGAAAGAGGTGTTTGACACATCTCAGATGACCAATCAAACAGTATGTTCAGATACCTGACAGGTGCTGTCCATGATTGTGAATGCTGCCAAACATGTGTGTGTATATATATATATATATATATATATATATATATATATATATATATAGAGCTTGACCATGCAGGACCAGTACAATTTCTGAACATGGAGGCACCTGGCAAAGTAAACAAACAAGGGCAACTGCCTGCTCGAGGAAGAGGAAGAAGAAGAAGAAGAGGAGGAGGAGTAGGAGTAATGGAATTATATGTTGTATAGGAAAGGACACTGTGCATAGAGCAAGAAATATATTTACTCATTTACCTATTCATTTAGTGTGTGTCCTACAGTACTATCTTACCTCAATGGGATGTTATCATACTAAAAATGACAAGAAAAATATTGTCTACAGTATTACAGTTATACTACAGTATTTATGATACAGTTTACAGTAGTATTCCAGTCACTGTGCAGTGATGCATTAGAATTGTGGTAGTTACTGTAAGTAAAACAACAATACAATTACATTGGTAACTCATTCTGTAAGGAATACAGAAGGTATACATTACGAATGGAGCGTTGTCCTTTGAATTCTATGTCTACGATTGGACGACAACCCTGGGTGGCAGAGGAAAACTTCTCAGTGAACAACAAGAACAAGAGATCTGTAACATGGTGATTGCAAATAATGCCATCACATTGAGACAGATCCGCGCTTCAATCCTACAAGACAATGCCATATTCCAAAAATGTCAACTCTATAAGCATCTCCACATTAGACTGGATATTGAAGAAGCATCAGATGACAATGAAGCAAATTTACAGGGTACCATTTGAGAGGAACTCTGATAGAGTGAAAGAGCTGCGGTACCAGTATATACATGTAAGTCAGTTACTGAACTTGTGGAGAACATAGAACATTCCTATGTAATTGTCTGTAACTGTAGTGTATGACTCTTCTGTATGACTGATTTGATGTTTTCTTTTTTTACTCTATTGTAGAGAATAATGGCATTGGAAGGAAACGAGACCCCTTACATCCTCATGTTTGTGGATGAAGCTGGCTTCAACCTGGCCAAGGGCCGAAGACGTGGCCGTAATATTATTGGCCACCGGGCCACGGTGGATGTCCCAGGACAGCGAGGGGGCAATATAACTATGTGTGCTGCCATTTCTGAGAATGGTGTGGCCACTCACATCTTCAGTCTTGGCCCATACAATACACAGAAGCTCCTCATCTTCTTGGACTGCCTTCATTTTGATTTGATCCCTGAAAATGAGAGAGGTCTCGTAGGGCCTCACCTACCACAATATGTCATTGTATAGGACAATGTGAATTTCCACCGTCATGGTGTTCCTACCACCTTACTCTCCTTTCCTCAATCCTATTGAGGAGTTTTTCTCTGCTTGGAGGTGGAGAGTGTATGAGCATCGGGCTCAAGATCAGAGGTCCCTGCTCCATGCAATGGACGCTGCGTGTGAGGACATGCATGCGGTTTCTTCCCTCGTTGCACGGCAAGGGAGAATATACGCTGTGACGTGGACGAGAATCTGTGGCCAGACAGACAGACAGCAGCGTGGGGATGGCCAGGAGGGTGAGGATGGTGGCCAGGAGAGGGAGGGTGAGGACAGCGACCAGTGAAGAACTGTTAGTTGTGAAACTCCAGCTTTATTTACAGCACTGTAGGCTACATATAATTTTCCTTGTTTATTTTTGTGTTTATATTGCAGTATATTATGCTGTATATATTTTCTTTTTACTCTGATGTATGGAAGTTACTTTGTGTGTGAATAAAAATGGTTACAATTTCCTTGGCAGTATGAGTGCAATGTGTGATGTCAAACCTTGGAGGCTACTCTTACCCTTAAATCCTATTTGATTTTTTTCAGTTTTATACACAATTGTATTCTGTTAGCTAGACAAAAAACTGGGCTAAGACTGAAAGGTGGACATAAGGGATATTTCAATGGTCCTCTGCCATAGTGACAAAACATCTAAACATTTTGACTTGCAGTGCTTACACAATGCCAAAGGGACGACGCTTTTTGGGGGCACTGACTATCTAAATGAGAGAGAAATTTAGTTTTGACACATGAGTGAACGGTTTTGGGAGAGATATGAGCTTTTGCAGGTGAACCATGGTGTTTTTCCGAACCATCCAGGTTATTTTGGCAAAAGCACCAAGAGTGTTGAGAATGTCCGGTCTGTTTCAAGAAATGAGCCAGAACAATTGAGAAGGATCTTTGCCATTTTGGTGGCACTGACTCTTTATATGGGAAAGGAATTTAATTTTGAAGCATGAGTGAACAGTTTTGGGAGAGATATGAGCTTTTGCAAGTGAGCTATACTGTTGTGCTGAACTGTCAGACTGTTTTGCCAAAGGATCTTAGAGTTTTGAGAATGTAATTTCAGTTTCAAGAAATGAGCCAAACCATTGGAGAAAAATTGTAAAGCTTACTGAGGTTACTTATGATTTAGCAGTCGCTTTTTGTTTTTGCCTTTGTCTGCTGTATTCAGACTCCGCTACATTCAGGAAGTGCCTTTTTTTTTCTTTTTTTAAGAGCAGATACAATTAAAAGGAGTGCATATATATATCTGACCGCTTGAATTAGTTGATGGAAACCCTGTGTAGCAATATATAACAATGAGGCGATGCATCATGATATCTAATAGATTTGAATGGTTGACAGGATAATCAAATCGTGAGACCAGTGAAGGTTCACACCCCTAGTTTGAAGGCAAACAACCTGCTAGGCTTTAAGAAACTGTAGCAGGACTTGATGCAGCTTAACAAAGCTATAGCAGTTTTGCAAATGTGAGTGGGGACAAATTTGTGACATGCAATAATGGTACAGATCCTCATTCACACAAACTGAAGGTCCAACCATCCATTAGCTACAGTAACTGTTGTGAGCAGGGCTGAAGAGGTGGGTGTACACACAACCGATATTATGAGAATGAAAACAAGGCACAGGTAGGCGTGGGCATAGTCAGAGAAGTTTATTATTCAAACATACTACATGGATACAGCCAGCTGAACACCACGCTCTGCTACAGTCCGGACATAAGTTTGCCTGAAAGTCCGGCCTGGTTTCAAGTCCTCCATGTTCCATAGGAGCAGTTTGGGAGTTCCAACGTTCCACTCGGCTGTTCATGGTCCTGGAGGTTTCCAGAAATGTTCCACAAACCTAGAACCTTTGAAATAAGTGATTGTAAGGTTTCAATCAGTTGTCATAAAAGCCTGGTGAGATTGACTTGCTCCTGCTGATGCTCCGTGTGTGGATTCTCTCCCTCTGCCCCTCATCCATGTTGGAATAGCTCACCATCATACAACAGCTCAGCATGGTTTGGTCCCATTCAGTCCCATTCAGACATGTTAAACTGTTGGTTTGTGGTGACGTTATGCTAGATGCATCATAGTGACACGCGTTTCCAATATTTTGTCTATTTATACAGCAGTGGACCAGTCAACAAAAACTGAATTTGATAATCTTTATTAAAAGATATTTGGTGGGCTGTTGAATTGGATTAGACTGCATAAGAGTGTTTCCATCTGTTCCTCCAACACCAAACGTCAACACCTCCAAGTCTATCAGTCTTATCTTAATAGAAGTCATCCATTGCCTTCCGTCTCCACTCCTCGCCCCACCCTGGCACCAACCGGGCCCAGTCCCAGTCAGACGCCTGGCTGCTCTCCGAACCATGCGTGATAATGGTCACCACATCTGAGGAACTGGGGTGTCTTGAAGCATTCCCTCTGACCTAACCGAACCAGAACTGAGCCTGTGTGGTCTTGTAATGGTTTTTGAAAATTCTTGTACTTCGTCCCAAAGCTCTCTGCACTGATAGGAGCAGACATAACACTTGAAAACTCTCTTGCAGTGATAGGCACATCTTCCGTCTTGCTTTCGTCCTGTCTTTCCCTGCTGGCCGGCTGCAGCACTGTGCTGCCATTCGGTCTTCACAGCAGTCTTCTAAGGAATGGCTTCTTTATTCTCCTCCTCATTGCCAGCCTGTGTCTCCTGTGGAAAAGTGCGGAATTTCTTAGGGTGCTCATCCTTTCTTTCGCCCCTCTTCTCTTCATGATCCAGCCTTTGTCTTCCCTCCTCTGCTTGAAAAGACGTCACCTGCATCCTTGGTTTCTCTTCAGCCCTTTGTCCAATGAGCCAGCCTGGACTGCTCACTGTGTTCCCGATAGCAGAGTAATCAAAAGGACAAGCGTTAGAACATGTTATGCCAGAGATGGTGCAGGTTTTAGACAATAATGCTATTTTCCATCTTTATTTAAATGGACAGCTGGATCGGTGCTAATTGCACAAGATTATGTATTACAGAATTACCTGTATGGTGATACAATACTATCATAGATAAAGCATGTTCTGAGTATAATGTGAGATACTCCACAACTAATAGGTTTCTTGTATTGTATATCATTACCCTGATGCATTTACTTATCTTCAGTTACCAGCTGGTGGGGTGTTAATTTAGCCCCTCTCACACATGCCGTGCTGAACCTCTTAACATTACCCGGAGCAGCTGTACGCAGGGTTCAGATTTAACTTTATGTCCACCAGCCAAATGCCTAGTGCAGGGGTCTTCAACGTTTTTTAACCCAAGGACCCCTTAACTGCGAGAGACGGAGCAGGGACCTCCTACTACATATACTATATTGTAGAAATTAAGTAGCATGTAAGACTTTAATTTTTGAAAAGAAATTAACAATTTGAAGGCCCCCCCTGCATTGATTCTGAGGACCCCCTAAGGTTCCCGACCCCCTGTTGAAGATCTCTGCCCTAGTGAATGTTCATTTCAATCAATAGATTACCATTAATTTTGTTTTTGGCTGGGGAGTGAAGCAAATCTACCAGCCACTTGAATATTTCACCAGCATTTGGCCGGTAAACGATGTAAACGAACAGAAGTGTTAAACAGCTAGAGGAGACATTTACCCGTCTTTAGCCTGCCAGCTCCCGCGTACAAAGTCGGTGGTGAATTACACGAAGACGGCAACGAAAATGTCTAACTGGAGAGACGACGAGATTCAGGAACATGCTGTCAGTAAGGGCCGACGCAGAAATCCTCAGATTTGTTGTTTGGTACCAAATTACCCGCGCGACTGCCATGTTAATCTGAGTCATGCCCTGCTTCCTGCCCACTCTACCCAGGCGCCACCCCTCGCCTAGACCAAACGGGAGGATTTCAAGTAGGTGAAAACGCTTCTGACACGGACAATCTGCTGTTGTGTGACAGCACATATGTGAGACAGGGAAACTCTGGACAATGTCAGGACCTGATTCGACTGACACATGAGGAAGCTTAGTCTTAAAAAGAGTAATTTGTTCAGTCAGAACTTACAGTCCTGCATTTCCGTGCAGATGGAATCACAGCAGGTGCATACTGAGGCTGTGGCCTCCAGCTCCTCCCACCTACACACACACCAAAACAAAGCAGTCCATCAGTACAAACACTTGACTTCATTTAAGGCACACAAGTGGTTTGTCCATTAAATCATCACACCACCTTCCCAAAAGTACTGCCACCCGTGGTTGTACAGATACACTAGATTTGTTTTCATATTGTTATTCTTTTTATTGTTTTTTTATCATCCAATTGTCGTTTCTCATTCAACCACTTATGTAGAAGGCTCTGTTAATAACATGGGTTGCCAGCAGTCTCGTTGTAGCTGCAGGACTTTGAGCTGGGGGACGCGCTGAACCAGACTGACATTGAACAGTGGAGGTACAGCACCTACACGCAGACAGACAGGTAGAAAGACATACACTCGCCGGTGATTAGAGAGCCTGCTGGGTGTATAGTTCGTCACATGTGGATTTGGACTCCACCGTTATGTCCAGCATATTGTAAACACACTGGGCAGCCCCTCTTCAATCTCTCTTTAAGGTTGAGGTAGGGGCATAGGTGTAATTTACAGGGGGGATGAGAGGGGTTACACACCCCCCCAAATAATCAAAACTGGCCAGTGCAAACCCCCCAAAAACCTATTATAAGTTACTTTACATAAATAAAGACATTTGTACCATAAATTGATGCAGTAAAAGTACAGTGTAGCAGAAAAATTCTCCAGAATCCAGAAAATAGTGTTTTGTGTACAAAATTTCAATTATGCTCAAAAGTGGAAATCTCAACCCCCCTCCCCAATGTTGAACCCAAAGTTACGCCCTTGGGTAGGCGCCTAAACTATTGTGGTAGAAAGTTGCTCAAATGTACTGTATGTGTAAAAATGACTGAATCAGTGCTAAATTATCAGTTGAATGACTGAAAACTTTGCAACCTTTATGCATTCTTTGACGTGAGAGAAGGTTCAGACACAAAGGTTCGAAAACTTTGGGGTGTGTCAATGTCTTGAGATATACTTGTGGGAAACTGGCCCTGCCAGGTTGTGTTGACCAGACAGCCGAGATCGATAGCTTGTGATCATAACAGCTGTATATGTGCACTGTGTGGCATTTGCTTCCTGGCAACAGTACTTTCAACCTGCCCAAATTCTCTCACACTACAGCGCTCCTCTGCTCTCTTCACTGGTTACCAATTGCTGACCGCATCCACTTCAAGACACTAGTACTTGCATACAGCCCCAGCTCACATCCAGGACACGGTCAAACCC
This sequence comes from Perca flavescens, assembly GCF_004354835.1. Taxonomy (NCBI): domain Eukaryota; kingdom Metazoa; phylum Chordata; class Actinopteri; order Perciformes; family Percidae; genus Perca; species Perca flavescens. Next base: position 32,998,451 of record NC_041336.1, read on the forward strand.
TATACCCCAAGCCGCCCACTCCGCTCTGCATCAGCCAACCTGCTTGCTGTCCCACAGCGAGGGACAACTAATCACTCAACAAAATCCTGACTGTTTGCTGTCCTGGCTCCTAAATGGTGGAATGAGCTCCCTATTGACATCAGGATGGCCGAAAGCCTACGCATCTTCCGCCGAAGGCTAAAAACATCTTTCAACTGCACCTTGGATAAAATAAATAAAAGAAAATATATGATAGATAGTGTCTCACACACACACACGATGTGACACTTTACATCACATGTCAAACTCAACGCCTGCGGGCCAAATCCAACCACTCGCAGATTTTGATCCGGTCCGCCTATCAATTTAGGTTCATCATAAATATTGGCCCACCTACTTTATTTTCTACTTTTTTAACAGTTTGTCAATTTTGCCAACGCTTTTTTTTGAAGTGTGGTGCTATTTTGAGCCTTGTTAGTGGTATAAAATAGCGATTTACCATCTGCCCCGAAAGCTAGCGTTAGCAGCTAACCACCGGTTTGCGTTAGCTTGTTTAAAGCTAGAGACGCATTCAATTAGCATGAAAACATGTCCCAGAGAACGGTCAAACTCGTTATTAACCCCTAGTTTCATTTTGTACAGCCCTATTTGTGATACCATGGTGACAGACAGACAGACAGACAGACACACACAGACACACAGACAGACACACACACACAAGAAGTTTGCACCTTCAGGGTTGAAAGCACTTAATTGGAAGTGCTAAATGACATGTAATAATGTAATGTACTTTGCATGTGGCTGTGCATTGTAAGATAGAAAGAGACTCCATAGGTGTGCAATAAGCTGGAACTTTCAGCAGCGTCAACAGGAAGACCAATGATCAGTAGATTTCTGCTGCAACAATTGAACTATTTTTCATCAGGAAGCTTGAAACAAACATCAGGTGTACAGTAAAGTACAGCTTTCAGTGCACATAAGCAGCAATTAATATCAGCATGAGCAGGTACAACATGCTTTGACCCGCTGTACAAACAGTAGCTATTCAGTCCACTAACCACAACTGTCATTGGATCCTCCCTTTGTCCGTCTTTCCTAAAACTAGACCTATTCTGGCTGAGGCCTGCTCAGCCAGAATAGGTCAAAAGACTTCAGGGCTTGCAGGGAGTTTAAAGTTTTTGTAGGATATCAAATAAAGAAATGGTCTTACTTGTAAGACTGCTCTGAATAGAAAGGCATCCACAGAGAACTTCAGCACACTGCCTCCTTCCGACAGGAACCGGGAGCTGCTGCCCTCCCTATTGCTGTCGGCCATGCAGCTGTCTTTGGAGCTCGTGGCATAGCATGCATCTGCATAAAGCCTCTCCCCAGCAAGCAGCACTCCTGTCTGGGCCACAAAATACACTGGCTCCCCTAGAAAGAACCAGTGGCCTGGAGGTATGGGCTCCCCCTGGGCTACAGACAGACAGACAGACAGACAGACAGACCCTGTCTTAAGTTGCATTTGCTTTTGTGCTTTACTGTACATGATGAAACTTGCAATTTATAGATCTGAAGTTACAGTAAAAGATATAAGAAGTTTTCGAAATTCGTTTAACATCAGAGTGGTAAAAACTATTTAGTGTAGACTTTAACACTTGAAGCCAACTGTTCACATTAAAGCTGCACTTTGTAATAAACGTCAAATATTAGATTTGGCTTTAACAAGACGTGATGACAGATTTAAGCAGATCATTACAGATGTTTACAGGAAACGTGTCAGCTTGCAGTGATAGCGAAGCCTGATTTAGATGGTGTAGGTGCGTTACCATTGCAGACAGTGAGGCTGTAGCTGCGTTTACTCCTGATGCTCTTTATCAAGGTTGTGTGCTGGACCTGAGGTCTGAAGCCAACTTGGTAAGAGTAATGAAACCTGAGACAGAATGAGAGCCGTTTCTACCACATCACTCCAGAGGCTGACATAAGACTTTTTGTTCTTCATTCATAATTATTATTATTATTAATCATCTAGGATCTAACGGTAATTCTGTACCTTTCTACATGTCAGACACATAGTGTAACACAGAGGTTCCAAGTATATCCTGGACATCGTCTAAAAGGTTGATTCATATTTAAACAACCTCTTGTGAGCTATTGTTAAGATCATGTGTATTTCAGTTAGTCTTGTGACCTTATGGAATGGACTCAACAATGAAATCAAAACAGAGCCTTACAATTATACTATCATAAGCAAGACCGCTTCAGTCGGCAGTGACAAAACAAGCTACAATGTAAGTTAATAGGGCAATTGTCCAGCTTGTCCCCTAAAAGTTCTGTTTTTGCCGCTGACAGGCTCAGATTAATATTGTAAGTGTGTGACAACATTATGGAAAGGATTTCTAAGGGAGGTCAACCTTTCTGTTAAAGAGTAAGATCCTTTTTTTAAACATCAAAACATCCGCAACATTGCATTCACTAAACCCACCAGACTCCATGTAAATAAACCGTTATTTTAGCATCATAAAATAGACTTCATTCAAAGTTGACAGAAACATAATACAACTATGAAAAGCCATTTTAGGTAATTTTCCACTTTTCCAACCATCACAACTCTAGTTTTGGTTGAAATAAACATAGTTTACCGATTTACATGTGAAAATATGTTGGCTCTATACACGCTAAAAGTATAGCTTTTTTTTTTTTTTTTTTTAATTAAATGGAGTCTGGTGGGTTTAGCACTAGCGACCTCAGAGCCATTTCTGGTTAAACAGAATGCTCTTAAAGAGCTTTTAAAAAAGGTCCATCTCTGTAGGGATCCTTTCCATAATGTTGACAGACACTTAAAATAATAATCTGAGCCTGTCAATTGTAAAAACAGCACTTTTAGTGGACATTAACTGATGCTGGACATTTGCCCCATATGTGGCTTCCGGTTACGGCATTCACTTATTTCAAAGATTGTTGTTCCTATGAGTCACTTACACACAACAACATAGGAAAATAGGGTCTAGGTTGAAAACACGTTAGATACCCTTTAAGTACATTTTCCTGATGATGGCCTACTTATACTTTTACTTAAGTAACATTTCAATGCAAGACTTTCACTGTAACAGAGTATTTTTACAGTGTGGTATTCGTACTTTTACTTTAATAAAAAAGGATCTGAATACTTCTACTGCAGTTTTAATTAACAGTCACACGGCTCAAAGACATGTTATTCTATTCTCTTTTCTGCCTGCTGTTGCTTTCACTCAGGCTTTTTTTTAAAAAAAAAAAAAAAAAAAAAAAAAAGAGGGTTTTTGTTAAATTTTTTTATTGTTTTTTTACATGGTTTAACTTGACTGTTCAGTAGGCCTATGTTAAAATTTTTAAAAACGATAAAAAATTGATCTAAAAAAATTATTTCTAACACTTCATTTCCTAACACTTCATTTCCTGCATTCTGGTGAATATTTATGCAACAATTTATGTTGCAAATGTCTTTTGTCTTTATGTAGGCCAAAAGGAAATTGTTATTCTCCTGTGTTGTTCCAAACTTTCTGCATAGTGAAAACATCACATGTTATCTTGTTCGGGATGTTGCTTTTTAGGAATCATGTAGGCTACATCTCAACAACTAATCTGTTAGAGAATGAGACATTGTTAAAGCCAGTAGTCCAAATCTATGAAGAGCCCCCTGACCAGTCAGTTGTACCTCTTTTGGAAAGTCTGTTGTCTTTCATATCTTTTAAGGAAAGAACAATCTACCTCTTCTAAATATTGGGGGATGGGGGAGTGGGCATATCCCACGCACACACCCCTCCCCACGCCTGTGATATCACTTGCACTCGGTAGGCTAAAGTGTGGATCTAGGAGCAGAGCTAGCTCTAAATTGATACCCATGTGTCCCGACCTTGGACTCTCCGCCGCATTCCGTCAGTCTGAAGCGGAAGAACAGGAAGCGGGGGCTGGCGCTGCTGGCTTCGCACGAGCCCAGTCGGAACAGGGACGGGACGTTCCACGCGCGCAGCTGGAAACCGTCCACGCGCACAGACACCTGGTCGAGATCGCACCAGACTTCCACAACGCGTGCACCCGTCTCCTGGACGGTCTGTTGTGGTCTCGGGGTCGGTAACAGTAGCGCAGTCAGTCCGTCGGGAAGCGGTCTGTTGTGGGGAACCGGCCGGAGCAGCTCGAGTGCTACCAGTGGCCCAGGTGCATGCAGGGACATGGGCAGGCGGTAGAACGAAGCGCGCGGGGAAACACCGTATCCCTCCTGGTCCGTCTGGCCGGGATTTACTTCCTCCGAACATTCCGCGCTCTGAACCGGATCACCTCAGGGAAATTGTTTAGTTAGTTTAGTTAAAACAAAAGAGTAAGAAAGAGCAACTCAATAAGTGTATTAAGTAACATAAGTAAAATAGCTACAGTAAGAAATAAATAAAAACCTTAAGTAGAAGTCAAGTGAGAATAGGTTACAATCAGGTTCAAAAGATTGTTTCGAATGAGTTGTACAAATTCTAGTGCAGTGTATAAATCCACTAGGAACATGAATAAGTAGAGTGTGAATGTAAGTAGCAGCAGAGAACAAATAACACATTGTGCACATGTAGATAAGTTATTGCACCAAGTAATTTTTAATTGGACAATTATACACAAAATACAAAACACATATACACACAACACTCCCAAGCCTAACTACTCCAACACCGACTGACCCAACCCCCCCACACACAAACACACACACACACACAAAATTATAAAATGAAATTATATAAATACACAACACGTTTGCATACATCCCAATTGTACTACTATTTACAGTACATTAAAACAATCACGTGTGATGCTAGAGCAGGTTGATTGTAGATAATTAAAGACAGATGCCTTAATAACGAGAATAGACGCGCACTAGAATCATGGAGTCGGCTGAAGTGACCGTGCATTGCAAACGGCGGAGAGAGCGCAATGGTTTCTGGGAGAAGCTGGGATGCAAAATTACGAATCCCACTATGGCCACGCCATGACCCGCCCTACGAAGCAGCTCGATTGGTTGGGGTTAGGCATTCACCTCGAGTGGTTAAGGTTAGGGTTAGGGGATTGGTCAGGGGATAGGACCTGTACATGTAAGCATGGACGCCTGGCCAATAGTAGTGTGTGAACACTATTGAAGGGCGGGTCTTGGCGTGGCCAAAGGGGGATTCGTAATATCGCAGCCGGGATCGAGGGATTGGGATGACAAACGATGACATTTGGCGTTTGGTATCAAAGATCCTCTATACTGTTCCTTTAACACACGACCAGAATCAGAGCCTCGTGAATGGTGGACCTCGACCGACTTCCGGGTCAACAGGAAATGACCCGCAGTCTGAACCGACCGTAGTTACGACAATACAGGCGCACAGAAACCTAAGCAGGGCTGGCCTTGGTTCGGAAGCCGCAGTGGTGCTGCCTTCCTGCGCTCCACAGCCGTGCAGGGGCCGAGTCCCATCGGCACACCGGGCCTGACGGCTCTGCGAGGGGAAGAACGGCACGCTCGAGCCGCTGCGAGATTTCATGTGATCCGTTGTTCGCTATAAAGTGTGATTGGCTCCGTGTGCCTTCGGTTTTCGGTGTGCTCGTGATGTAGGCTGGTAATCCTTCTGGAGGTACGTGATGGATTATTGTTTGATATTTTGCTCTGTTTAAGGACTAATATCACCAGAATAGAGATATTAGGCGCCCTTACAGGCTGGTCAGGGTTACACACCGAATGCCATCCACACTCCCTATCGCAGCCCGTACGCCCTGGACTGAACTGTACTGACAGAGATCCGTCCATGTAAAAAGCTGGTTGGAGGCAGGTGTCCCACATCCAGCTGTGATAGGATGCACTGTTTGTCTAAAGGCAGATGTTGAAATGAGGGAGACACAGCGTTGCTATCTTTCCTGAGTTTTAATTAAATCAAAATTCCCAACACGCTGATCAGCTGTGCATGTGAGTAAAATTGTGTTGCCATTGCCATGCAGCAGGACTCTCCAGCCACACTGTGGAAGAGAGAGAAAGGATCATAGCTGTGTCAGTAGAAAGAGAGCCGTGTGGAAGCAGGCCTGTCATCACCTGATTTCCCCATCAACCTTTGACAGTGACCCCATGCACAGCGTGGCACTTTCAACAGTAGCCTACACCTATTTTTTTTTTTTTTTTTTTTTTTTTTTTATCATCAGAGTTTAAAATCACAGAAAAGAATAACATTTTACTTCCTTCCACATTCATAGCTGTGGCAGGTGAACTCTGCAGAGCGACACCATCTCACTCACAGCCGAAACCAAAAAAGGACCAAATGTGACATTTCATTAAGACAAAAAGCATCCATGAAGACAGCAACTGTCGCTGACAAAAACATTGAAACCCCCCATCCCCCTGTCAATTACACCTATGGTTTGCTGTAATATCTTCATGCTACATGTCCTGACTGATGCATGTTGCAGTAGTAGATGGTACACACTTTTTTGTACAATAACCAGCAAAAAGCTCTAAAGCAACGCCCTCTCCCAAGGCTATGTAACACAGAACAAAAGATCCACTGCAGCCAATGGCAGGTTTAGTCGAAGCAGTATGTTATTATCATAGATTATACCACACTCATGGTACTAAAAAAAACCCAAAAAGTTCTACTTGACTCGAAAAAAAATGTTTTGGCAAGTGACCGGGTTAATGCCCAATGAGGCGTTCCTTCTCGGGTAATTAATGACTCTGGAAGCCATTAGTTCCTGATAATGTACACCTCGTTGGGGATAAACCCTGACATATCATACACGTGTGAAAACTAAGATGCAGTCATTGTTCTGCCGTCCCCGAAATCGTTTTTTATTTTCCATGTCAAGCATGAGACTCCACACCCAGATTGTATGGTGCTTTGCTCTGTCTTTACATCGTGCCGTGTTTTCCGTTTTAAACGCAATGCTGTTTTAAAAAAAAAAAATCAAATGTCTTATACAAAGCCAGTTAGGCTGTGGCAGTAGGAAGCATCATCCCTCAGATAGTCTGGACCACAACTACATTTTCAGGATAAAGCCTAACATCCATGTTGTTTCTTGACTCTATAATTGTATTTGCACTGATTGTATTTTCATATTTCTAAACTGTTGGTGTCTATATTTTTTGACTAACCATCCAGTCAAAGTAACATCTGTGTTTTTCTATTATATCCTTACTCCTCTTCCCCAGGACGGAGCGGTGGAGTGTACATTTCCACACCTGTAGAGAAAACAAAGTGAAAGAGGCTTCTGTACTTCATGTGCCCATTAGCGTCTGCTTGGCAAGATGAGTACAGACAGACCCAAACGGAATATCATCAAAAAAAAATATGTAAGGAAAACGTTTTTTTTTTTTTTCCACTCTATGTCCTCATTAATGATCTGGATTTTTTTTAGATGTACCACACATTTTTTTTTTTTTACACCAACAAACGTGTGTGTGTGTGTGTGTGTGTGTGTGTGTGTGTGTGTGTGTGCGTGTGCGTGCGCAGGACATCAGTGACGGGATGCCTTGGTGTGAAGAACGTCTGGTCCGCAAAGTTCTCTTCCTCTCCCTCAGGGAATTCCGAGACACACACCGTGCCTCACACATACACACGCGCGCGCACAAACGCACGGTGAAAAAGCCACTCTTACACGCTCAGCGAACAACACAGACCCAGAAAAACACGCGCACGAGACAGCGCATGCCGCAGCGCAGAGTCACACACAGAGCACCAAACGCACAGAAAAACGCACACGGTGGCCAGAACATGCACGTTTCAAAACACCTACGCCCTCATGAGCACGCCGACAAAGGGCCAAAAATGAACTCGTCTCAGGACTCGCACACGCCAAAAAATAAATGCACTCACACACTACAGAACATGCAAACCCAATCAACAGCGTGGGCAGGGAAAATTCCACACGCTGTACAGCAAACCCACCTCCAAGAAAATACTCCGACGCTACAAAAGAGTTCTGGATCAACCAGGACTCTGCGCTCACAGAAAACGCAGAACACACAGTCGATGCTCGACACGAAATACGCGGAAACTGCAAAACACACACACGCTCCTCGGCACAAACACTCAGCGAAGACCACCTGCAGTCCCGAGAGCACACCGCTGAGCCCCCCTGTCCCGGCCAGGACACTGCGCTCACACACTCCTACAAGCCTCAGCGGTCAGTACCGTCCACACCTCTCTCATTTTCTGTCTGAGTCACAGCTCAATCTGATTGTAGTCGGCCCTTTACAGTTTCTGCTCCCACTGCTTTGATTGTCGGTGACATTGTAAATTCAGGTCATGTCTCTAAGACGTGGAAATGCTTCATGTAAGAAACTAAAGTCCTGCCTGTCCTCTTAGGCCCCCGGGTTAATGGCATCAGCCGGCGTCAGTCCCTGCTGTCTGCTGGTCCCAGCTGGAGCTGGTCCTTACAGACACGGCCTCAGCAGCGCCGCCCCGCCAGCATCCATCGCCACAAGGACGACCCCGCCAGCAAGAGGTCAGCTGCTCTACTGTGTGTGTTTTGCATGTTCGTGCCTGTGTGCATGACTCACCTGCAAACAGTCCGAGAAAAGGCCAAGGGACTCCCGAAAAACTTGGTATTTTATCTGGGGTGCTGTGTTTTTGTGATCATCGATTAACGAAGATACTTAGATTATTATTATTATTATTATTTACTGTGGCATGGCTGCGACAAGACTGCACAATCCAAATACCTGACCTGACCATTTTTCACCATCACACATAGGAACTAAATTTGTCCAACAACAGAATGGGGTCTGTATTCTGATATATACGGTGTATATATAGGGTGTATTTATACATATACATACATATAGGGACACTTGGCTGTATTGCATGACTGTTGTATTAGACTATATATATATTTTATCCAATAAACTGGCAACTGACAGTGTGTGAATGTGGTTGTGCAGACCAAGGCTGCGAGCGCAGAGGAAGTTTGCCCAGTCCCCCCCCAGCTCTCCTGGACCTGGAGTGTCGATGACCACAGCCCGGAGTAACCACAGCCTGGCCGTGGTCACCTGTCTGACCAGGTGCAGACCCAAGACTGAGGACTTCTTGTCTTTTCTCTGTCTGAGAGGTGAGCTACAAGCACACACGCTGCCCATTCACCACATAGGTCCAGTCTGTGTACAGTAGTGGTCTGATCGGAGAGCTCAGCTCCATATCATCGTATAACTGAGAATACAACAACTGTTCAATTAATGCTGAAGAAAGACCAATGCACCGGTGTGTTTAAACCCATCTAATATCTTTATTATTCAAAGTAAGTACGCAACAGCGCCGCACAGACCCTACAAAACACGCCCCGTACAAGACACGGCTACCGCAAAACACTCTCGCTAAGTCCTGCCTGAAAGACGCCAAATTGGGAACATTGTGTGCGCAACATTTAGCTGTTAGCGAGTTGGGGGGGGAAGGAGGGCTCGCCCAGACGGGCACAGTGGATCCAGATGGTGATGGCTCAGTGGATTTGACCCATTCCTTTGGTGTGGGAGATCTGGTTTCAATTCCCACTGCATCAACATCAACCAACGTGTCCCTGAGCAAGACACTTAACCCCTAGTTGCTCCAGAGGCGTGGCGTGCGACCTCTGACATATATAGCAACTGTAAGTCACTTTGGATAAAAGCGTCAGCTAAATGACATGTAGTGTGATGTAATCCGGCGGGCGGGCGCAGACCCACACTAGTGATCCTACTGCATCTCCTCCAGAGTCAATGAAGGCATTTCCTCTTTCACTTCAGGTTCAGCAGCGCTGCCTAGCAACATGGCTTTCGTAGCGAGTGGACGAGCCAAGGGGCCAGCTGGTGCTCGGCATCTTACTTCCTGTCTTTCCACCAATCACAGGACTGCAGCGGAGGGGAAGAACATGAGCTTATTCAGGAGAACAGCAGGTACTCCTCCCCTAACCTGCATGTATTCACTTACATACAGTGTCATCAGTCTCTTTAACACTCTGATGATTGAGGCAACTTTGGATTAAAAGGTAGTTTAATTCATCCAACAAAATCCTTCTATATAATGTGGTTGTGCCTCTGTGTCTGTCCTGCTGTCCTACAGTGCAGCGAGACTCTCTGAGAGCGAGGCCCGGAGGCTCCTTCTGCCCTCTAACGGCCCGGGAACAGAGGAGGAGGGAGAGAGAGAGGAGAGAGGAGGAACAGCAGAGGAGGATGAGGGGAGAGGGAGCTGAGAGACACCTCCTGAGACCTCGCCAGCTCTCCCTACAGGTCAGCAGGACTAACCAGGTCTGATCATCCTGTCTACATGCTTCGCTGTCTGAATGTGTCTGGTTGTATCATCAGTAGCACGAAGATTGAATCTGACACTGATATATACATGCAGTTCAGTTGGTTGCGGTGCAAAAAGGGTTATTCTCTTTATCTTGTTGATCACAAATTAAGATTTTAGAGCATCAACATTTAAAAGCAAAATTCAGCCTTTTTCATGATAATTATCTCAGAAGTGAATATTTTGTTGCCCCTTTAACCTGCGAGCTCTTTTTAAAGGTCCCATGACATGGTGCTCTTTGGATGCTTTTATAGAGACCTTAGTGGTCCCCTAATACTGCATCTGAAGTCTATTTCCCGAAATTCAGCTTTGGTGCAGAATTACAGCCACTAGAGCCAGTCCTACAATGAGCTTTCCTTAGTATGTGCCATTTCAGATCGGCCCATCTGAGCTTTCATTTTCTCAAAGGCAGAGCAGGATACCCAGGGCTCGGTTTACACCTATCACCATTTCTAGCCACTGGGGGGCCATAGGCAGGCTGGGGGAACTCACATTAATGTTAAAAAACCTCATAAAGTGACATTTTCATGCCATGGGACCTTTTTTAAGAAGCATACCTGCAGCTCAGGGCAGACATAAACAGTATTGGGGGGTGGGTTTTGGTAAATTGACTGGATGCTATCGCCGTTTCACTTCCTTTCCAAAAGCCCCGCAGCTCGCGTGAAAATAGACCTGCCTCGTATCTTTTAGCAGAGCGGGGCCATGTGTGGTGGAATTGGAAGCGTTGACTTGATTGGCCGCGATTGCTCGCCGGGGTCGCTGTGGAAAATAAGGGTTGGCGATCAAATCAAATCCGTCAAGTTATTCCTTTTTACTGAATTACGTTACAGAAGCTAAATATGCTGCTGTGTCACTGTGCTGGTTTACAGAATCATGCTCATAACTTTTCTTCTAATTTAATTATTCCCAGGGTCTTATCATGATCTCTTCCCTTTGCAGGTTGCAATGGTAACTGGACTCGCCGAACAAAGAACTTCCTGTGTCCGGTCAGTTCCTACCTTAAAGCCTGGCACCGGGGCAGGCACCAGACGCTCCCGCAGGCCCTGCACAAGGCCGAGCAACACCTGTAAACCAAGACCCCAGGAAAGCAACAACCAACACCTATCCCGGCATAGCAAACACCAGCTGCCTCGCAATCAGCACCTTCCTCTCCACCACCCAACCGTCTCAAAGTACTATAGCAACCCCAAGACCTTCGGTAGTGTCCAGAACTCAGGAAGACATTCAAGCAGGACTCCAGCCCAAATAGCATTGACTAATGGCACAGTCATCAGGTCGCTAAGGGAGAGCCCTGGTGTCCTGAGGTTGTCCAGGAGAAAGAGAGGCCTCCCACCAGACACCAGCCCTACCCCTCCGAAGGACAGCAACTCATCGAAGAAGTGCAGGTCAGCGCAATACAATGATGGCGATGTCCCACCGGAGAGTGACTGCCATATTGGTGAGATCCCACAGAGGGAGGCCAACTGTAACGAAGAAGTTAGAGTGGAGGACGTGAGTCATATTGGTGATCTCGCTGGCAGCCATGATGAAGAACTTAGACAAGAAGGCAGCTGTGACCACGTTGGAGAGATGAGACTGGAGAGGGACAGTTGTATTAGTGAAGACCTACAGGACAAGGGCAGTGTTGGAAAGTTAAGTTTGAGCAGCGTCTCTGCTCTTGAGCCCTCTCAGGAAGGGGTCAAGTTCACTAACATCATCACCGACTATGACCTGAGCCCTGTAACTGAGGTCATATGCAGACATGTGAGAGACAAAAGGCTGCGGAGAAATCAGCCCGCTTCAGCCACGGTCCCTACACTAATAACCAGGACTACTGAATCTAGGACTGTTGCCAGAGCTGCTGCTGCTGCTAGGACTACTGCAACTAAAGCTGCTATCAACTCAGTGACATCCAAACACATACACACTGACCCACCAGCAAGTTCTTCTGCCAAGCACACTGCTAAGGCTACTAACAAAGCTACTAGTAAGGACATTACCAAGTGTACTTCACCAGCCAGCAGGTACTCTATCCATAATTCCAAAGGTGCTGCAAAGGACACTTCCAAGGGGACCACAGAGGAGTCCACAAAGGACTGCACACCTGTCAGTAGCTACTCTAGCACTTCCAGGGGCTCTACAAAGAGCCTTACCCACACCAAGTGTACTACCTCAGCCATTAAGACCAGGAGCAGCCCTAGAACCCTTCAGAAGCGCCGACAAACCTGAGCTACGTCTGGAAACGTTGACAGATCCACTGTTTTCTATATTGAGAATTGATGTTGAAGACAATTAGTAAAGTATTCAGAACAACATTGGATACTGTTGATCATAAGTGTCGCATGATGATGGTTGTTGGCTGGTTGGATAGTGACGTAGTGTGCTGTTCTCTACATGTGTCAATGATTGTGGGAACATTTTAATTCTAAAGGTCAAATAAATAATTGGAAGACAGCATAATGTCAGGCCCGCTGTATACTGGACTGTATAGTGAAAGGCCACTGTTTTCAGATGCTTCCCTGCTGAATCTGAAATTGCAGCTTGGTATCATATTCACATGGAAAAGGCACTGGTTTTATTAAAGCACATAGTTTAACTTGAGTCGGCCTGTATAGTTTTCAGTAGCTTAACTAAGCCTGTTTTAACATACGAGTTTCCCTTTCACACATGTTACGCACAACAGGAGAGTTTTCACTTCTTGGAAATCCTCAGTTTGGTTTAGGCGAGGGGTGGCGCCTGGCTAGAGCGCACAGGAAGCAGGACGTGATGCAGATTACACCGTGGTCACAGAGCCGGTTCATAATTTGGTCGTAAACAACGGAGTCTCTTGCCTTTTCTTTTAATATGTCAGACCGTCACCCATTGGTTTGTGGAATTTGAAGCCTCAAGTTTGATGATACCAGAAGTGACCATATTTGGACAAGAAGGCGGAGCTTGGGACGATGACACGGCTAAACGCTAAGGAGGAAAAGTCGCTGATTTTCTACCGGCTGACGCAAAATCATCCAGGGGGGGGGTTTTTCTTTCTTTTATTTTTATGCTGCCGTTTAAACAGGGAACTCCGGATACTGCCGCCATTCATCTGCACGAAAGGCAGCACACAGAACATCAGCACTGACTAGATAAGTCTAGGTTTGCAGTGCATGTGTGAAAGGGGCTCTATGTCTGAAAGCTGTCATGCATACGGCTACATACCACTGCTCTGAGGCTTTTTGGCAGGTCTTTGGCAGTCAGGTCACAATACAGTTCTGCCATTTCATTCAAACCGAAATAATCTGTCCAGGATCGTCTACGTAGAGAACCTAAAAGTCCTAAAGGTTTCTCATTTATAAAAAGGAAAGGTTCATATTTTTTTCAAATACATTATGTCTTGAAACAATAGTGCCAATATGAACAGTGAAGCAGGTTTTTTACTACTGTAATTGTTCCTCCTGAAGCTAATCTGAGGGCTCAGCAGTCTTAGTCAAATAAAGTGGGCATCTTTCAAAGTTGCCGTTTGTAGTATGAAATTCTATATTTGTGTTACTGTCCACAGATTAGCAAGGAAACACTGTGAAGGGAGCCAAACGAGGGAATTTTGTTCACAATAGGCTGCAAATATGAAAGATACCCACTTGATTTGTCTAATTCAGACAGCTGAAGCCTCATATAAACTTCAAATAAACTGTCCCCCTTACTTGCATTGAGTTTGCCTTAGGGAAGGTTCTCTTAATGGCCAGTATGAATGGGGGGAAAGATTACAGCAAGCAAAACCAGTTTCAGTGTACATATGGGCACGTGACTATAGTTTTAGGACAGACTTAAAGAAAAGGTGAATCTCTCCTTTTAGGAAGTCAGTGGCACAATGGAAACCATTGGATCCACATTGACTCTGGCCTCTATTACGTCTTCTGCATAAAACCAACTAAACTGTGTTCACCAGTCTGTGGAACATCAGAAGGACCCCCCCACAATATTCTGGTCTATTCAATGGACAATTGTTTTCAAGTATATTTAATGCGAAGTATACAGGAAGAAAACAGTTTTTTTAATAACTTATTTCTTTTATTTTCCCCTTCCACCGAAGCCTTTTATGCCCATGCTGTACATACCGTTAACAAGTTTTTGTCCATGCTTCACTAGGCGTGTAAAAGGGTGTGGAGGTGGCCGTGTATTGACTTGACATGTTTATTTCAGCATCTGAGGATCGATACATTTGTAGAAATAGAAGGATGTGCATGTATTGTGAGGCGGGTGAACAACAGACATATAAAGAAACGCCTCAATTAATACTGTTCACTGTTAACACGGCCATCATACTGTATGATAAATGACTGTATAAGACCCCACGCTGGATCTCATGGAAATGTCAGAAGGTTTTCGGATTACATCAGGTTCTATCAGGTGCTATTTGCTTGCTCATGAGATGATTTTACGGAGGTTTAATAAATGTGATAAAACATTATGGCTGTCAATACATTCATTACTATTGCACATTTGCTCACAGTAAACCCACTGTGACTATTTTTTAAGTTGCCATAATCACATAACATTTCTACAGAAAGGGGCTAATGCGTAATTGAAAAGTACGTTTGTAAATGCGCTCGTTATACTCTGTCCATATGATATATTTTAATCAGTCAAAATCACAGGTGGCAGGTGTTTATTTATGGCCAGCACACATTAAACTAAGTTATGCGTTAAGGTTCGAATCGATTTTATAGTATGACCTGTTTGAGCTGTGGAATTTTATCAAACCATATACTGACATTATGAATGGATGTTGGTGTATGCTGCAGAAAACTGCACTTATGCCATGAAAGCATTCCCGTCGCACACATGAATTGGACAATCTGGCTTCCTGATACAGGATTCACACCCTGCCAGTTTATTTAACAACTCACTCATTCCAACTAACACATTGTGACAAGGGATGTTTTCATTAAGGATCCTTACAGCTTG
The DNA here is from genome assembly GCF_004354835.1 of Perca flavescens. NCBI lineage: Eukaryota > Metazoa > Chordata > Actinopteri > Perciformes > Percidae > Perca > Perca flavescens. The sequence goes on from NC_041336.1 coordinate 33,013,627, forward strand.
TGTGGTTGGAGCTACACATAATATCGCGCTTCAGCCATTCACCTTTAGTAATGTGGTGCCTGTGTTGGTTAAATGGCCTTCAATGGGAAGTCATTGAATGGATATGCAGTGTGTAACAGCTGGCTTTCATCTGGGACACAAAGTCAGTGGTTTAACAAAGTGTTATTGAGCATCTCCCACTACTCATTTAGCTGTTTATAAAAGATTTAAGTGCAAGAATGTACAATACATTTGTGCGTCTTGTAGATGCAGACATGTGGACAAAGTAGAGATGGTCCGAACTTGCGTATCGGCCGATACCGAATACTGATCTGATACCAGTGTGTCATATATGTTATTATGTATTAATAGCTACTACTATCCCTGTATGGATGTGATATGATTTCTATCTTTGTTGTACGGTCTGGCTCAGGTTCAACTCTTTGTGAAACACGAACAAACACAACAGAACATCTCTAGTCTCCTGTTTCCCCTCTATTCCCATGAGTTCATCTCATGCTAGTTAATGCAACTTTAAATTGTTATGGCGTCAGTTGTTTTGTTATATCTCTATCTGTCATTGTGTGTTCATGACTTTTTGGTAAGATGAGCAAAGTCTTTCAGCCCCAAAGGAATATGATAACATGGAACACATGAAAAGTCAAATATTTGTGCAGCGACCTCTAAGATAGCCTAACTGTAAAAAGTCTGTATTTAAATGTGAATCATTTGATTGAAAATTTGCAATAAAATCTCTTTGCATATTTATCTGCTAGGTGCATTTACGTTGGAGGGGAATTAGTTAATTTATTTATTTATTTTTCAAAAACGCAGCCTACAGTAAAATGACATCACATTCTTTATTTGCAATATTAGTTGTAGGAATTTTAAGGAAGTTTTTATTTTATTTTTTACACAAAGAAACTAACAAAAGTATCACCATTCAAACTTTAGTAACATGCAGTGCAGACGCCATTGCAAACATAACAAAGATTAACACAAATAAATCAATTACAGCAGTTACTGTGTATCAAAATCATAACATAAGGCTTTGGTTTTTACAGCTTTACAGTTAGTGTCCAGGAAGGCTTTATACTAGGATATAAAGACAGTAAAGTTTGGTTTCTAATTTGCAAATTTGCTGGCGTGTAAATGGATTATTATTTTTATTTCTTATAAAAGGATGGGATTAATTACGTGCAATTTTTTCTGAACACAAGATTTTTCATCGTTTTTTTTTTTTTTATTGACAAAGGTATTATACAAAGAATCAGGTAAACATCAATAACACATACACATCAAGTGTAACTCTTATAAAGATATAAATAAATAAAAGCACACGAAATAATACAAACAATAAAATAACAGATTCATGGAAGTTTTACGCATGAGGAGGTTTTTGTTGACATCACATGACTACCGGTACCTTAATTACTTGAATATTCGCGCAACAACACCCAGCTACGGCTCACGTGACTGCAGTGAAAGGCAAACAGCGTCCACGGCTCTCTGAGTAGGCTTAATGTTACAGCTAGCTGCCCCGGGAGTACAGTCGAGGTTGACAACCAGTTCTAGTTAAAGAAAAATCAAATGACAAAGAGGAATTATGTTTGAAAACTTCAGAGAACGACTTCACATGGTCCAGCAGGATTTCACAACGGGGTCGGTCTGCTTTCTGACATATCGTTCACCTCTGTGTTCACGTTAGCTAGCTGTGGAAACCTCCCACCTCACATATAATAATAATAATAAATGTGAATGCTAGCCCTTGTCATATAGCATAACGTGTACACTTAATGATGGAGCACTTGTAGAGATTAGCAGCTAAAGTGGCTAACGCTAAAGCTAACTACAGCTCCTCATTCTGCTTTTTTAGGAATCTGTAACGCTATTTTATGGCGCACACGTCGATTTTAAACAGTAACGTTAACGTTAGTTAGTTAGTTAGTTAGCTACAATACTTGTGAATGTCATTTTCAACGTAACTACGCTGGGTTTCGATTTGTTATCGTCCTAACTAACGTTAGCTCGGTCCGAGCTGTTCCTGGATCAATTGCTTTCAGCTGACCATCATGTGAGCTTTATTTTTCTAACCTCAAGAGTGAAAACATGAAGTACCACTCAGGTGAAAGAAGGATTCAGCCTTTCTTTCAGTAAAAGTACTAATACCACACTGTAAAAAAATACTCTGTCCTAGTGAAAGTCCTGCATTGAAAGTGAAAGTGTGTAAGTATCATCAGGAAAATGTAGTTAAAGTATTAAAGGTAAAGAACTCTCCTCCCATTGTAGAAAGTGTAAAGGATCCAAACAGTTGTGTGTTTAATGGTCTTATTATCTCAGCTGGACTTGTAGGCTGTTATATTGTTGGCTAGTTTACTTTACAATAAAACATCAGATTTTATAAACTACATGTGTTTTGAGTGCAGGAATCTTAACGTAACTAGTAACTAAAGCTGTAACAAATGAATGTAGTGGAGTAAAAAGTACAATATTTCTCTCTGAAATGTAGCGGAGTAGAAGCAGAAAGTGGCATGAGAAGAAAAGACTCAAGTACAAGTACCTCAACATTTGGACTGAAGTACAGTACTGGAGTAAATGTACTTAGTTACATTCCACCACTGCTCAGATAAATACATGATGTGACGTCCACATCGGTTCTACAATTAAAGAGTCAATAATGAAAATTAGAAACAAACTCAACTATGGAATTATAAGTGTCCCAATTTCCACAATGTGATTTCTAAAAGCCGTCTTTCTATAGTCTACTGAATGAGAGCTCACACAAAGGGTTCTTTTAAAAGCTGCTCCGCGTCATTTATATATTTAAAGGACCCATGACATGGTGCTTTTTGGATGCTCCTTATATAGGCCTTAGTGGTCCCCTAATACTGTATCTAAAGTATCTTTTATATAGGCCTTAGTGGTCCCCTAATACTGTATCTGAAGTCTCTTTTATATAGACCTTAGTGGTCCCCTAATACTGTATCTGAAGTCTCTTTTATATAGACCTTAGTGGTCCCCTAATACTGTATCTGAAGTTTCTTTTATATAGGCCTTAGTGGTCCCCTAATACTGTATCTGAAGTCTCTTTTATATAAATCTTAGTGGTCTCCTAATACTGTATCTGAAGTCTCTTTTATATCAATCTTAGTGGTCTCCTAATACTGTATCTGAAGTCTCTTTTATATAGGCCTTAGTGGTCCCCTAATACTGTATCTGAAGTCTCTTTTATATAGACCTTAGTGGTCCCCTAATACTGTATCTGAAGTCTCTTTTATATAGACCTTAGTGGTCCCCTAATACTGTATCTGAAGTCTCTTTTATATAAATCTTAGTGGTCCCCTAATACTGTATCTGAAGTCTCTTTTATATAAATCTTAGTGGTCTCCTAATACTGTATCTGAAGTCTCTTTTATATAGACCTTAGTGGTCCCCTAATACTGTATCTGAAGTCTCTTTTATATAGGCCTTAGTGGTCCCCTAATACTGTATCTGAAGTCTCTTTTATATAGACCTTAGTGGTCCCCTAATACTGTATCTGAAGTGTCTTTTATATAGACCTTAGTGGTCCCCTAATACTGTATCTGAAGTCTCTTTTTATATAGACCTTAGTGGTCCCCTAATACTGTATCTGAAGTCTCTTTTATATAGACCTTAGTGGTCCCCTAATACTGTATCTGAAGTCTCTTTTATATAGACCTTAGTGGTCCCCTAATACTGTATCTGAAGTCTCTTTTCCAAAATTCAGTCTTGGTGCAGAATTACAGCCACTAGAGCCAGTCCCACAATGAGCTTTCCTTAGTCTGTGCCATTTCTGTATCTGTAGCTATTGAGGAGGAGAGAGAGGAGGGGGGGGGGCAAGGTGGAGGGTGGGGGCGTGGCCTTGACCAACTGCCACTTTGCTCGTTTGAAAGCCATGATGTCTCTCTCCCTCTCATGGGTGGGCCAAATTCTCTGGGCGGGCAAAGCAGAGAAAGGTCGGCCCATCTGAGCTTTCATTTTCAGCAGGATACCCAGGATTCAGTTTACACCTATCACCCTTTCTAGCCACTGTGGGACCATAGGCAGTCCAGGGGGAAATTAATGTTAAAAAACCTCAAAGTGAAATTTTCATGCCATGGGACCTTTAACCAGCAGTCCCAACCCCCCTCACTCTGACATCTCTCCATTTGTGCACGTGAAGGACCTGAGCATGTGTGTGTATTTCAGGCCTGTGTGTTCTGTGTGTTCTCAGGCCTCTGGGAATGATTAAAAAGTATAAATTATTATTATTGTTCTACGTGAATCTTTTTTTGAACTTTTCTTTATTTCTCTCTTCTTCCAGCTTCAAGACTCTTGGAGACAAATCAAGAGACACCAAAATCAGGAGGAGATCCAGGTGTGTGTGTGTGTCTGTGTGTCTGTCTGTCTGTGTGTCTGAAAGGTTCGTCCATTATTATTATTATTATTATTATTATTATTATCATTATTATTATATTTAACATTGTGTGATTATTCTGTGTGTTGTTCAGGTTTGAAGAAAGCCCTCCTCATTTCAGTGCTGGACTGGACATCCTCAGCAGGTTACACACACACACACACACACACACACACACACACACACACACACACACACACACACACACACAGTGATATCAAGTGTGTTTGTGTTTGTGTCTCTAATGTGTTTCTTTAGGTATGAGGAGAGCTGGTTTGTGCTCCATAGAAAAACTAAAGACTGTGCTCAGGCTGCTGAGGTAGGATCAACATCACGTCTTTTCAACACCGTAATGATTCACGATTCTAGATATGATTTCCCCCCACATTGCCATGCTATTGTGCTAAAAGAACAAACTTAAAAAACATGGTACAGTCAGTCCAGATTCTGGCAGCCCTGAATTTAAGAAAGCACTGGAAAATGTTGGTGTCTTTCGGCAGACTTTTACGTGTGTGTGTGTGTGTGTGTGTGTGTGTGTGTGTGTGTGTGTGTGTGTGTGTGTGTGTGTGTGTGTGTGTGTGTGTGTGTGTGTGTGTGTGTGTGTGTGTGTGTGTGTGTGTGTGTGTGTGTGTGTGTGTGTGTGTGTGTGTGTGTGTGTGTTAGACAGTAGATGGGGACATAGTGATGCTCTCAGCACACTGGGAGAGAAGAAGAGCAGCTCTGACACAGCTACAGGAACAGCTGCAGAGCGTGCCGGCCTTCATCAGTGAACTGGATGCCATCACTGCTAACATAGGTAGGTACTGTATGGCGTCGGCTTCATAAAGCCAGCCACCAACAAATGGCGCCTTAACGTCATACAGCGGGCCTCATGCTGCGTTCCATTTACCTCGGCAGCCCGAGCCATCACCATAGATATATAACCTATCTATGGTCGCACCCGAGTTGATCGCGTTCCAGTACAACAAATCGCAATGTTTGCGCTAGCCAGTTTAGCCATTGTTAGCAATACCAGTTGATAACAACACATTGCACTATATTTTGTGCATACAAACACTGTAGCAACATGTCCACAGATAGAAGTTGGACAGTATTGTGGTTTAATGAGACAGAAGTGCTATTAAACTGTATATTACTCCAGCTTTCACACGGATGCATGGAGCAGCCGTTTTGGATTTTTAGGTCGCCTTTGCTCGGGGTACTGTAAGGTTCTCTGACTCGGAATGTCGGGAATCCGTCTTCGGAGGTGGGAGCGTTCCATTTAAAATTTCAGACTTGGAACTCAGAAATTTCGACTTCCCAGTACTTATGGAACTTACCATATGCATGTGCTACCTGTGTAGTTTTTTCATTTGTGTGTGTTGTGTGTTGTGTGTGTGTGTGTGTCTAGCTCATTTGGAAGGCGACTTTGAGGAGATGGAGAGCAGGCTGGTCTACCTGGAGACACTGTGCTGTCAGTGTGAGCAGCAGACATCCAAACAGCATCACATTAACCAACTAGAAGTCTACAAGAAAAAGAAGAGGTACAAGGCAGAATTTTCTGCTTTTTTCAATGACAATTTTTTTTGTAATGCCTAGTTTTTGTTTTTTAACGAGAAGAAAAGACAAAACATCAAATAGCCTTAAACGTTAGGCTATATGAATACAAAGACAAGATACACAGAATGGACAGTGATATCAAATTAAAGTTAAAGTTACACACAAACTTGGTAAAAGAAAATTAACGAAGAAAATAACAGCAAGTAATTTAAATCGAATGTATATATATTTTTTCAATGATTGAGATGGTACAATAGATGCTTGTTATTGAACAATGCTTTCTGAGTACCAGTTGAATTGTGTCTTTAAACCCAGTTTCAAAAACTGTCAGGTACTTAAAGTTCGATGGTCACTACTTCGATCATTAATGTCCTTACTCATGTCCTAATTCAGTCATTTTATACTCCTACTAAATGATTGTCTAGCAGATTGTCTAGCACTTTGAATTGCTTTAAAGGTCCAGTGTGTAATTTGTTTAGTTGTTCATTATCATAAATCTGTGTTGCCCGTTCACAAACTTGTCCTTTTTCATGAATATTTACCACCACCATCAATTCCAAGTATTCCTTTTGGCTTGAAATTTTACATTTGCATTCACGCTCCATATTCATGCGCCATCTTGAAATACGTTAGCCGGTAAGGGACATACAGGACATACTGCTCCACCTTTCGAGTTTTTGCTGTTACATGATAAACTCACAGGTGCTGCTAATGCTGCTAATGGGTATCGTAGCTTCCCGGCCCCCGGCAAGTGTGAAGAAGGAAACATGGAGGACCACACATATTAAAAATCCAAATTTCAGGAACAGGAGTCTTCTTCTTATTCGCCCAGAAAAAGAAAAAAGAGATTCAAAAGCGCAAGAGACCGGCGTCATCAGAAAAAAACTGTGAAGGCTACCGTAGCTGTAATACGTATTTTGAACTGTGTGGTCCGAGAGAGTTGATTGCGATATATGATCTCAACCCTAGATGGGAGAAATTCCTACACATTGGACCTTTTAAATAGAAAAAGATTGAAAATAAGTGTTGGAATAAAAGATGTTACTAGCGTAGAACTGAACCTCAGTTATTGTATTGGCACTGATACTGGCAAAAAGCCCTGTGCCTGTCCAGGCTTTATTTATTTACTGCCTGTTAATTCACTGAATAGATCAAAATGTGAAGTGACTGGTTAAACGCCACCTTTGTTTTGGTGTTGTACTGTATGTTTTGTGCGCCATATATGTCAGTGGACTAGAGGGAATCGGCATCAGTAGAGTGATGGTCTGTGGTCAGACATAACTAAGGGGGCTTTCACAAGTTTTGGTTTCACACTGCAGTTATGCAAGTGCACTAAAGAGTTGTAAGTGACAAAACTACGTCCTGTCATCATCACATTCGTGAGCTGCGTCTCCCGACTGATTGGTTTGTAGACGGGCTTCACCGTATCCTCTCTCTGTGTCGGAGTTTCACACCTGTCATTTTTGTTCGGCTCAAACTGAAAAGTCTGAAAGTCCGGACCGATCGAAGTAGGTGTGAAAGCCCCCTAAAACAAACCAAAGAGCAATGGAAGAACATAACGCTGACTTGTCTGCTGTTTGTCTTTTAACAGGAGGGAGTTGGAGGTGCTGGAAGGTGAGACACACACACACACACACACACACACACACAGAGAAAGCGATGGTTGGGTTTAGGAAACGTGACACGTGGGTCACGATCCCCGGTCCTATGTTGATTGACCCATGCGCCACCCCAACCAACCTCTCTATGCGGATTTTCAGGCTTTCCTACTACTCGCCACCGTTCTTTTCTCTGGGAGAACTTGGCGTAAATTGACACACAATCGCAAGGTAATGTAAGTCAATGGCGGCCAAACGGCGTTGATAAACATGCTCAAAAACGATTATGCGTCTTGATAACACACCAAAATGGCATACGAATTGGTGTGTCATACATACGCCACTTATTGAGATCAGTCTGCATTTGGGAACATTACACATGTGAAAACCCTTTCCCCCTGTAGTTATCATCAATAGAATAAGGTAGACTGCTTGACTGGCGTGTCGGTGTAATTTTCATGTTCTATGTCTGTGACAAGTTTGGCTCCAGGTGACTGGAACATTGAATGTTGAATATTGGCGCCTTTTAAAGTTCTAAACGACTGTACACCTGTTGATCACGTAAAATGCGGACCGCTGACTAATACTGCTGTTAATGGCGTGATGTGAAACACTAGAAAAGATTGGAAAAGATTTTTAAAAGAGATTCTTTTTAAAAATGACATTTCCTCTGTTTGTAGTGGAGCTGAATTCTGAGCATGCTCAGAAGGTGGCCGAGCTGGAGCAGGCCACACAGCAGAAACTGAGAGAACGACAGAAAGTCTACGAAGAAGCCTTTAACCAAGACATGGAGCAGTACCTGTCCACTGGATACCTGCAGCACAGAGGCAAGGCACTCTCATTTACAGCATATCACTTTATATAATACATTATTAAATAATAGAGCCTGACCGATTTATATTAAAAACGAAACGCATAACAAAACATAAACAGATTTCCCTAACATTAACATTCCCTAACATTAGTCCTCACTAAAATATGATAATGCATTTTAAAAATAAACTTTTATTGTCACAACAGAACAGAGGAAGGTCAAAATATATTAAAGTTCTGATGAATAAAATGTATAAAAATACAAACTTAAGATATGAAACTTAAATTCCTTTGAATGAAAACACAATAGCAAAAAAAAAAAAAGAACAAGTGTTGTCAACAGGGAGGTTGTAGAGTGCTCTCTGGTGGACAAACTATACAACGCCAACACTCAACATGGTTGAAGGGGGTTTTGTCCGTTTTTATTTGATTTTTTAAAATATTCATTTATCGGCCATTATAAATGCTGATACCGATAGTTTGGAAAATGCCTAATACTGACCGATATATCGGCCGGACTCTATTATATAACTATTTACCAATACAATTGTGTGTTGCAGAGCCAAAAGCAGCTGATGAGGGTGTTCTGGATCAGATGACCGTCAGTAACATATCAGACCTGGAGGCGTTGGACGACTTCCTCAACTCCACTGCTGATGACATCAGTACAGGGTCATCGCTGACCTCAGGTAACCCCGACGCCGTTACTCTACAACCTGAGGACAATGCAAGACATGCACACATTGTATGTTGTCCAAAGCAAGATATGGTACGTCGTCAACGCTTTTAAAGCTGCGGCAATCATTTTCTGACTGAATGACACAGCCATGGCCACCGTTGGCTTCTGAAGATGTAATGTGTGCCTGGTGGACATGGAGCAACATGTGGAAGGATCAGTTAGTACACTGATACCAGCTGGTACATGGTTTATAAAGAAATGAATGGGCCTGTGGCTGATCTATCTCCCGTGGGAATGCACCAAACAAAACTCTGATGCAGCGGGTTAAACTCGAGTGAATGATGGACACTAGTCCATGGAGAGTGAAGCTTTAGTTACTCCGTGAAGTAATAGCTGTCTTCTCTTAACAGGTCCAGACCTCGAGTCCTGCTCGTCTGAATCTTACACAAGCCAAACAATCCCGGCCCCTCCCACACACAACCCACCGTCCAACCAGGACGAAACGTGGCAGCCCGAAGACGAAGCGGCCGTCGAGGAGAGCGACGAGCCTCTGGTGCAGTCGGACGAAGAGGACGTTCAGCCGGATGTGATACTGGTCGGCCTGCAGGAAGTTGGCACCGTGACGGGCTCTGATGACAGTGACCCTGCAGGGGACCTGCCCTCTGGGTAACTTAGCAACCAGGCCCCTGAAACTCCATGAATGCTGGGTAAACACTGAGACGCACCCCTCTGCACAGCCGTCGCACAGCTGCCATCTCCAGCCAACACGAGTCCGCATTTCAGTGCTGCTTTCCTCTGAAGGCTGAGGTCAGCACACTGACACCAAAACATGTCTTTTACACAAATGCTGAATTTTCATTGGTAGGGACACTCAGTCAGTAATGCAAACTTGGACATTGTCCATTCACCTAAATGAAATTGATTTAAAAAGCGAGACAAAAATCAAAGCTAAATAGATGAAGTGCTTGTCTTGTATCCTTTGGTATAAAGGATCTTAGTCTATCTGAGGATGTGACAGTTTAATCTGGCTTTATAACACCACTGCATTCACACGCTACAGTAACTTCCAACCTTTTTAGCTTCGGGCAAATTTCTCTAAGAAATTCTGTACGTAGGACTTACTTAGTGACCTTTAAAGTGACTGTTAAAGTCCTCAGATATAGATTTATTGTTCATTGTATTTCTCTTTGTGCTCATTAAAAACCAGCCAGTGCAGCTATACTATTGTAGGAAGAGCTGGTGCCTCTGCCCAGCATCAGCAGCAGGGCAGTGTTGTTGTACTAGTACTGGTACTGGTACTTTAGTGGTCAGACCTCCCCTGAGAAATGCACTCATCTCATAATAAGTGTTGCTGGAGTTTATCCTCTTCAGACCTTTTCCCTTCTCCAGGCGTTTTGGAAGTAGGTGAAGTTGAGCCATAAATCCGCTCTGCTACTGTCAGCCTAAACAAGAAACGAGCTGTACTGTCCTACTTCAGATCCAGATAAGAAATCTGGAGCAACAGACTAACTGTCAACAGTTCTGATATTCTATATTATTAATGAAAAGCAACAACTTCATTTAATATTGTATGTTGCGTTTTCTTTTGCGGGGGGCGGGGGGGGGAGCGCAAATGTTCCACCAAAACAAGTTCCTTCCAGAGACTATTCAGCAGAGCCACCGTCACTGCGTCCGGAGCTTAGCACCGCCCAAGACCATTGGGATTGGATTAATAGAAATGCAAACGACCCAGGATGGATTTTCTCCTATCCCAGAATGCATCTGTGGAGTAGCCAAACCAGGATTACTGAGGGGATGAAATTCAGGTTTGCGGGATAGATCTGGTGATAGACAGACACACTGCACAGCACAGCTGTCATAATACTACGAGACTGGATTTTACAATTCTTAAAAGTTGTCATGGTGATAGTTATTTTATCGATTTCCAGGTAAACAGTAGAATTCACCGTTCCAACGTACCACAGACAGGGCAAGTTAAGGGTTGACAGACCAAACGCATTGTTAGCTTTCATTTGTTGGCTACACCAGATTCATTCTTTAACATTTCTGTATTCTGTTTTTATTGGACAACTACTACCAATTACTACCAATGTTTTTGTTCAACAAAAGGATAAAAAAGTCTGTTTTTGTCTCTTTACCGATTCAATAAAAAATATCAGTCTGCTATGTTGAGCGCTTTTGAAAACCGTGTGTGTGTGTGTGTGTGTGTGTGTGTGTGTGTGTGTGTGTGTGTGTGTGTGTGTGTGTGTGTGTGTGTGTGTGTGTGTGTGTGTGTGTGTGTGTGTGTGTGTGTGTGTGTGTGTGTGGTAGAGCGTGTGTGTGTGGTAGAGCAGTCCATTTATTGTATAATTTATGGCAAAAGAAATATTTGGACAGTCCACATTATTATGCTACTGTGAACTTGTTGGTGTGGCAGTTTTTCATGGTCTGGTCCTGGCTCTATTGTCAGTGTAAGTGTTATTACTGCAGCAGACAGTGATATTTTCAACAGTAGTAGTAGTGTAAATGTCACATGTTCAATGATTACATACGGATGTTGTCCACATACTTTTGACCCTATAGTGTGAGAAAATGAAGCAAGTTTTTATAGTTTGGGTGCAGTAACATGTCATACTCAAGATGCACTGCAGGTTTCTTCATCATAGCCTGGAATCAGTGATCAGTATTTCAGGGTATCCATTCCATTTTTCAAACCGAGTAGAAGACGTGTACGTCAATAACAGACCCGACAATGGTGACGTTGCTGAAATATGTTTTAATGATCTTTTAGAAATGAGTGAAGACTGAAATGAACCGTACATGTTACTGCATATTCATGAGGAAGGAAGAAAGGAAGGGGCTTACAAACACTGCACACTGTTACAGAGTCTTTATCAGGTGATTCTACGGTGAAGTCACATGACCAAGTGGTAACACAGTATTCTGAGTACATTATGTAACCTGGAATACATTGTTACTGCAATAAATCCATTTTGTAAGCAGCAGAGTGACAGAAATGAATCAGATTATTGATAAATGCTTAATTACACATTAAAATAGGAGGATACCTTTTTCAGATCAGATTTTTGACAATTGTTTATATCTTTAATTGTGGAACAAGTAGAAGCAGTCACTGCATAATAATCTATAACTATAATCATTTAAACAGCATTGCTGGACATATTCTACCTAAAATAGATTCAATTAAGAGAATCCTGTGTTGTGACGATGTCAGAGGTTGGCATAGCAACCCCTCACTCCATTCTGCACTCCACAGCGCTGCTTACTTTGGCAGGGTTTGTTCTCACAGGACACCATCCCTCCGTTACACACACAGAGGCGCTGGCAGCCTGAGTCGGCGTAGAACGTCTGACCAGACACGATGTACCGGCCGTCGAGTTGGCAGCCGCACTCAGCCAGGGGCACACAGCCCGCCTACGAGGTACAGATGATGAATAATCATTTCATTTTGGTTAACGTACTGTACATGAAAGAAACAATTAATTCCCGCAATTTGCAACCGAAAAAGGAATCGGCTGAAGCCAAGGCTTATTTTTGCCTATCCTAGCCCGTAATCCCCACAGAATCGCCCAGAAATCCAACAAAACTAAATGAAACTAAATACTTGAGTACAACCCTGGTCATTTTACATTTTATTCAAATTACTTCATTACCTTTTAATTATTTTAGATTTTAAAGCTTATTTTTAAAACTCAACAGACAACTACACATTTTCAACTCATCAAGTTAATCTCATAATTTAAAGCAGTCTTCAACAGGGGGTCCGGGACCCCTAGGGGGTCCTCACAGTCACTGCAGGGGGGCCCACCAAATTATAGTTAATTTTTGAATGTTTTTTCAAATTAAAAAGTCTTAACATCAACACTGATGATAGGATTTCTGGCCTATAGGTAATATGTATGTGTATGTATGTTTAACATTTAAAGATGATTAAGATTATTATTTTAATAGCTTAGTATTCTATGCACTAAAAATGGTATGTATAAAGGCCGCCCTCCACTTTATTGTAGGCCCAGTTTAATATGCAACTTAATTTTATACAATATATGTAGTAGGGGGTCCCTGCTCCGTCTCTCTTTCAGTTAAGGGGTGCTTGGTTTAAAAAAACGTTGAAGACCCCTGATTTAAAGAACAAATCCAGGGCAAAATGACCGTTCTCTAGATCTGTTACTTGTTACTGGTTGCATGGCGTTCGTCGTTCGACTGGTCGTGACTGTTTTCCCAAGATGGCGCCCGCCTATATATACGTAAACAGTAGGCTACTGTCTTTCTAAACTATCTTTTTAATAAACTGTCTGTACACTTACAAAGTTCTCAATGCTTCGGTTTAAATGTAGGGACCCTCATTCTGCTACCGTAGAAGTGTGGTGCTATTTTGAGCCTTTTTAGTGGTATAGAAATAGAGATTTCTTTTTACTTTATCCGTGCCGACTACTAGTGTTATAAGCGGTTTGCGCTAAAACTGGTCACATTCGATTAGCATGAAAACATGTCCCGGAGAACGGTCAAACTAGGTACACGTATGTTATTAACCCCTAGGTTCATTTTGTGCCGGAATTTTCCTTAAACCCCCAAAAATGAAACACATCTATATTTTACATTAGTCCTCACTTTACCTGTTTCAAAGATAGAGAACTGTCTTAAGTTATAATTACCTTGTCTTAATGAAAGAAGACGACGAATGCAGACAGGAAGGCCATTGTTCACAACTCAAAAAAGTATTTAAGGTTTTAAATATACAAGATCTGGAAATTTTAAGATGCTGGAACTTATAATTTTTTTTTCAATCAGATCAGTCAGGACAATGTCACAATGTGCACTCATAACCTCAGCGTTTAACTACAGTCTCTCTAAGTAAGATTCACACACAGAAAAACGGTACTAATTACAATACATGATAATTCCAAGTGTGAACATGTTCAGAACCATATACAATACCATTTTCGATATTATTTATATATATATATATATATATATATATATATATATATAAAGATGCATATGAAATACATCCTGAAATAAATGAACGAGGCAACAAATATATAAATAAATATATATAAATGAGTCAATGTAGTTTTTTTAAGATGTTTAAATGACTGAAATTTATTTCATAATGCCACATTTATTTAAGTCCCCTGATATAAATCAATGTGGACTTATGACATAAAGACCACTGAAATAAATAAGTAGTCATTTAAAAATGTCCTTTTTAAACCAAAAACCTATTTATTGAACTATATTGACATTTACACACATTGATATATTTTATATTTATTGAGTCATTTATTTCAGGATGTATTTACTTAATTATTATTAAAATGTCACCCATAGAAACAGTATGGGTATTGCAAAATGAGAAGAAAAGATGTCCCACTCAGGTCTTTTTGACTCCGATCTAAATGAAAAGAGAGAGAGTAAGAAGAACAACAAAGTCACGTTAGTTTAAAGAGTGGGGAGGATTACCTGACTCAGGAGGTAACCAGGGTTACACACACAGCCCTCGCTGGGGGGGATCACACACTCAGCGGGGGGAGACGGAGAGGTGCAGCTGATTGGACAGCCAGGAGCTGTGACACTGTACAAACTGTTGGCTGCACACTGCATCCCTGAGAGAGACACACACACACACACACAATTACAATTACGTAGATAACCCTGCCGACGTTGGAAAGTGGAAATGACTATGCACAGATATAGCAGACTGATCTCATGAAGTGGCGTATGTATGACACGTCAATTCGTATGCCATTTTTGGCGTGTTATCAACGCCGTTTGACCTCCATTGACTTGCTTGTCACGTTTCCTAAACCCAACCGTCGCGTTCTTTTCCCAAACCCATCTGGTTCTTCTTTTCCTAAACCTAACCCCGTTCTTCTTTTCCCGAACCGAACCGGTTCTTCTTTTCCTAAACCCAACCCTGTTCTTCTTTTCCCGAACCCAACCGGTTCTTCTTTTCCTAAACCTAACCCCGTTCTTCTTTTCCCGAACCCAACCGGTTCTTCTTTTCCTAAACCCAACCGGTTCTTCTTTTCCTAAACCCAACCCTGTTCTTCTTTTCCCGAACCCAACCGGTTCTTCTTTTCCCAAACCCAACCAGTTCTTCTTTTCCTAAACCCAACCAGTTCTTCTTTTCCTAAACCCAGCCCCGTTCTTCTTTTCCTAAACCCAACCAGTTCTTCTTTTCTTTAACCCAACCCCGTTCTTCTTTTCCTAAACCCAACCAGTTCTTCTTTTCCCAAACCCAACCAGTTCTTCTTTTCCTAAATCCAACCCCCGTTCTTCTTTTCCCTAACCCAACCCCGTTCTTCTTTTCCCTAACCCAACCCCGTTCTTCTTTTCCTAAACCCAACCGGTTCTTCTTTTCCTAAATCCAACCAGTTCTTCTTTTCCTAAGTCCAACCAGTTCTTCTTTTCCTAAACCCAACTGTTTTTTCTTTTCCTAAACCCAACCAGTTCTTCTTTTCCTAAACCCAACCGGCTCTTCTTTTCCTACATCCAACCTGTGTGTCACATTTCTTAAACTGAACCGTAGCTTTCTTCTTTTCCTAAATTCCTAACCGCTCCCTGTTAAGTGTATTTAGGCCAGTGTGTTCTGAGTGATGATGTTTGCTTTCTGAGGTGTTGCGAGTGTTTTGGTCCACCGAGCTGATTTTGTGACATGTATGAAGTGGTCTGAGTGAGGTTAACCGTTTGGCCAAGATGCATGTTGGTAATGCAGACGGTGTGAAGCATTTTGGACACGTGGCTTTAGTATTGACCCATGCTTGTAATGCTGTAACGTCCATTGGCAGGCGTCATGTGATCTGTAACGTCCCAGAGTACTTACAGCAGAGGCGCCTGGTCCTCCATGACTTCACACAGCCTCCTTTTCTCTGACACTCTTCCACATAGGCACTAATGATGTCACAGGCTGCGTCCTGTTTGCCCTCATTAAGCACCATGTCATAGATACAGTCGTCCCGGTACTGCTGGGAATCTACTCGGCCCACGCAGTTGGCCAGGGGGCCGTCCTTCGCCGTTATGATATCACAGACGGATGTGTAGCTGGGTGGTTTAAAGTCAGGGGGGAGCGGCGGAGCACAGTCTTTACCTGCAGCATAAAGGCATTGTACGTTATAAAGACAATATTAGTCAATTATAGACAATTATAATAAAAAAGATCAAATAATTGTGATTAAGACGGTTTTATCTTTGCAGAATGTTCTTTAAACCTTATACTGAATCCAAATTGTTTTCCATCATATGATATGCATGTCTGAAAGGGACTAAAGATGCACAGCACAGTAGTGAAGATGAAGAATACTGCTCGAGCTGCTTACACTCATGGGAGCAGCCCTCCACGTCGGCCAGCCATTGGCTCACTCCAAACTCATTGGCGTTGGAAGCCAGCTTCCCATTGGGCAACATCAGGTCATCAGCAGGGTCATTATTCATGTTTCCACAAAGGCCGCAGGCTACACTGTGGTAACTGGTGGCCACCTCCACCCTCACTGCACTCGCAAAGTCAAAGGAGACCTTAAACAACGAGGGAAGTAAAAGAGAAGTTAGATAACAGTTCAGGCTGAGAAATAGTAGTACTGAAACCGACACTGGACCAACAGATGTGCGTTAATAAAAGTGTGTGTGTGTGTGTGTGTGCGTGTGCAAATACCTTTAGAAATGTTGTCTCAATGACAGCCAGTCTGTGCTGACGATAAACCTGGACCAGTGTTTGATTGGATGAATTGGAGAATGGAAGGGAGTTTTCAAGCCCGTTCACCTGCAGAGAAAAAAAACCCCACACGGTTATGGGTTGGTTTTGCACTTCTGCTTCCCATGCTGTGGATCGATTATCAGCGTTTGTTTTCGGGACCCAATCGTTGGGAGTCGATGTCGTGTCTCACCAGTACTCTGCCTGGGTAGTCCACTGAGAGTGTGTATGTGTTGCCGTAGACTTTAACAGTCACCACTTTGGCGTATGACACTCTTTTGTTGCCACGGTTGTTATTCTCCAGGTTCACCTGCAATTCAGCACAACAGGAGCAGAGGAGGGAAAGAGAGACATTTTATTAGGATTAATAAGACTAGTTACTTGTTCTTTTGACATAGATGCACAGGTACAAGACAGGACTGTCTTCCAGTTGGGGTCAGGGATGTGAGCTTGAGCAGGTGTGACAGCAATGAAAGATAACAAATATTCAAGCCTTTTACTTAACGCAGAAATTACACCATGTAAGAATACTCCATTGCAAGTAAAAGCAAGGCATGTCAAATTTCACTTAAAAGTACAAAAGTATTATTAGCAACATCTCATTTAAGCGTTTCCTTTTGTTCCTTGTGCAATTAAAACTACTAACTTGCACAACTCTTGAGCGCACCGTTTTTATTTGTGTCACTTAGGCCTTCATAATGATTGACACTTAGAAATCACTCCTTGTTTTTTCAGAATTTAATTTGACACTGTTCATTTGATGAAATTGCTCTTAATCCATTTGTTGGTTGTGCGCTGCTGCGATGGTTTATGCTTTTTTTATTGGGATATTAATTGTTTTGATCAAATTTCCCCCTTGAGGCACAATAAAGCTCTCTAAACTGAACTGAACTCATACATTTTATATTTAATACGTCTTGGTCATAAAACCGAACCTGTGTGTGTCAGTGAATAATAAATCTCATGTTTCTTGGTTGATTTTAATGGACTCTGAAATCTAAGCTTGCTGTAACTGGGCATGTTTAGTGTTGTTGAATCCAATTATTATTTATAGTGTCAAATCCTAACAAGTTATGTCAGGACACTTTACAGACAGACTACATCTAGACCACACTCTATAATTTACAGAGACCCAACAATCCCCAATTAATTGTTGGAATTGTTGGGGCTTTGTAAATTATAGAGTGTTGTCTAGACCTACTCTATTTGTAAAGTGTCTCGAGATAACTCTTGTTATGATTTGATAATATAAATAAAATTGAATTGAATTCCCCCCCCCACCCCCACCAAGAACATGCATGTTCTCCCCTCACTCACCTGAAAGTGCGTCAGACCCGTCGTATCGCCACACACACTGGCCAGCTTGTAGACACAGTTGCCCTGGAAGTCAAACTTGCGTCCATCGAAGGACTGAAAGTGGGGATCTCCGTGCGCAGTGCAAGACTTAAAGCTGACTGGGTAACAGCCCTGGACTCCGTCCACAACGCTGCACTTCTCTCCGGTTCGACAGGCGGTGCGCTTACACTGCACCTTCTGTGTCGCTGCATCACACGCACATTTCTCGTTACACAGCGAGTCTGCCCAGAACACGTCGCCGGGCAGGTAGTAGCGGCCGTTGTGGTTACAGCCACAGCCCTTCTCCTTAATAACACACCTGACAAAAACCAACAAAGACGGCCAAATAAAAAGTCATGTAGCAGCTGTTAGCCTTAAGATGTTTCATGTCCCTGCAGCTCCATTACTTCAACTCAATTCACTTTTATTTATAGTGTTAAATCCCAACAGGGGTTATCTCAGGACACTTTACAGGTAGGGTAGGTCTAGACCACACTCTATCATTTACAGAGACCCAACGATTCCTCCATGCATTTGGAGAGAACCCTTTCTTTTAACAGGCAGAAACCTCAGGCAGAAACTCTCAGGACATTTTGGGAGGTTCCTTCATGAGACTATTTAGCAGAGCCACCGTCGCTGTGTTTTTTGGCATTTTAGGCCTTATTAGACAGGATGGCTAAAGACAGGAAAGGTAATGCTGCCATAAGGACTAAGCCTTTGTACATGGGGGGTGCACGCTCAACCAGGTAAGCTACCCAGGCGCCCCGATTGGCATTGGTTGGTTTAAAGAAATGCAAACAACTTAGACCGTTTTTTTTGTCCTATGCCAGAATGCATCTGTGGTGTAGCCAGACCTTACTCTACAGCGCTGTGGAGATAGAGCTGGGCCATGTGAGACTATAAATTGGTTGCCAAGAAAACTAGGACAAAATGATGTTTAGCTGAGTGCAGGGAGGAGATATATAAGGAAGACATTTGTAATATAAATAAAATAACCTTTTAAAGATAATTCTTTGGGGGGCAATTCCGCCTTTTAACACTGGGACAGCTTAGATATGAAAGCGGAGAGAGTGGGGAAGACATGCAGGAAATTGCAGTAGGTCAGATTCACACCCTGTATATACACATCTACATTAGATAGTGTGACGTCACGAGAGGCTGTGTCCTAGACGGACGTTACATCCCCCTGAGATGGCTGCAAGCACAGACAGCTATGGCTCCATCCGCTGGTATAATCGGGAACTCCACCCCTCTGTGGCCAATGTTCCCACACAGCTGTGACAAATCAGGAGCTGATGAACTGAAAGGTTTTTAAGGGATAGACACACAGAGAGGTCTGTGAGTGGTGGGGAGACACGGTCTCCAAGCTGGGCTCCCAGGAGGACGAGAGCGCTATGCTACTATTGCCATGAGGAATATAAAGAGTTGGAGAGACTTATCTGTGGAAAGGACTCCCCGTTGGAAGTGTTCACCTGTGGAAATACGTGAGAGACATTTGGAAGGACTTACTGCTGGCTTGGCCACTAGCTGCAGCCTGGACTACCGTAAGGCTGAGAAAAAACTGTTTATTTTCCTGAGGGAGAGAATTATGATTTCAAGATGCCGAAGAGACATCCCTGAAGTGTTGGCCCTTAAAGAGCAACAAGATGTCTGCATTCTGTTATGTTTTCATTGACTTCCAAGAACTTTAATAAATTCCTTGTTATTATGTGAACCTCGTCTCCTTGCACTACTTGAGCCACCCCGCTGACAGCTGTGTAGCCTCTCATGACGTCACAATAGATAGATAGATAGATAGATAGATAGATAGATAGATAGAATTTTATTGATCCCAAAATGGGAAATGTCAGTGCTACAGCAGCAAAATATCAGACATACAGCACACATACAGAATATACATGAAATAATAAATAGGATAGAATACAAGAAAACATATTTAAAAAATGAAGATAAAAAATACTTGTACGTATATACAAGTTGGGAATAAAAAAAAAAGTCTTGTGATGTGTATGTGTGTGCGTTATCTAACACTCAGTGATGAAGTGTTGAAAAGTTTGACTGCCTGTGGTAGGAATGACTTCTTGTAGCGGTCCGTGCAACATCAAAGCTGTTGGAGCCTCATAGAGAAGGCGCTCCTCTGTGGGCGGCATACTCTACCAACTGAGCTACCCGGGCGCCCTAAAATCACCTTTAATGACTGGGTAGAAACAATGTACTCACTCTTTTCCACTGAGCACATATCCCGGGTCACAGAAACAGCCCTCCACACAGACCTTAGGGCACACCTCTGGCTGGCGTCCACAGCTGGGTGGACAGGCGGAGCCGCACAAGTTGTACTGGCTGTGGGCGGGACATACAACAGCTGGACGAACAACAAGGGCCAGGAGGAGATTAGGATTAGATTAGAGATGGTATGTTAAAGTGTCTTTAATACATGTTTTATTGAAATATTTCTATTCTATATTTATGTTCTTGACAGTTGCAGTACTTAGCTCTATTGTTTATTGTTAATTTCCTTTTAATAAGTTTATTGTATGCACAAGTTAAAACTTACAGGCCGGCTATCATAACGTATATGGAGCGGATGCTCCAACACTACGCTTTCACCAAAATCTATGAAACTGGGGACACCGGGCAGAGGGTAACTGCACTGCAAAGATCAGCTGGACAAGTGTAAAAATAAGACAGTCTTCATAGAAATTGATCATAAAGTGTCTATATTTCTAGTAAATTAAACTATTAAATACAGGAAATTACTTCTTTGATAATAGCTGACAATGCTAAGCATAACAGCAACGTGTCTTTTCCATGACATTGTGGATAAAACGTGTTTTTTAAAACAAGGTTGATTTTATACGGACTTATGGCTTCTACAGAAGCATAAACCTTTGTTTTACAATCTTTTAGCTCGTGGTCAGTCTATCTTGGATGGTTTACACATCATAAAAATCCTTTATGGAGAAAAGGAATTGGAACTCGCTTTCAGAACCACACTGTTGAGTTCTATATAAATGCAATACATCTGTAACTTACAGCAGTTGACCAATTGTCTCCATGGCAACACTGATGCTCCAGCATCCTGGCACTTTGCCAGGTAGTTGCTCAGGGCCTCACACAGCACTTCTTTCCGCCCTTCATTAGTGCAGACATCATACAGACAGTAGGAAACAGGCTTTTGTACCGGCACTCTACCATGACAGCCAGAGAAAGGTCCGTTTGTATCGCTCATAATCCCACAGTACTGTGGACCGGTGTACCTGAGGACGAGCAGGGGAGAAAAGATACACATCAGCTTTCTCAAATGAAAATACATATGATAATTGGGCATCAGTTGAGTTTTTCCCAGCCGTGCTAGCAGCAGGGCTCTGGGGACGGCAGTGGTCGGTCGGTCGGACCAAACCAAAGTGTGAAAAAAAGAAACACCTAAATGTATATTTTGAGGAAGTGGTTAAAAGTACTCCGGTTGAACTCTGATGCACAGAAAGTTAAGCTTAAGTCATAAAAATAGTTTATGGCATAGAGGTGCATTGTTTGAAGGTTGTGAAAATGGATAAGGAGTGGATAAAAGCTTGAGGGAGAGAACAGATCATGGTTCATTTTCAGATGAGATCTTGGTGGACCAACTCTGACTTAAATGTCTGATGCCAGGGAAACTTAGATGCTGTTTGTGAATCCACAGCTGTGTTGTAACTTACTTGTCGTCTCTCCCCTTAAGTGATACATTTTTGCCATATACTCTCAGTTTATTATACAATCGTTAATCGTGCAAGTTTTAAAATCAGATAAACTTATCTGAACCTATCTATAGAAAAACAAATCTGGTTATTTCAGTCGCTTCAAAAGTCAGCATTACCTTATGCGGTCCTTGTCGGAGCACTGAGGACACTTGCCGTCGCAGTAATGGTAGCAGAATGGGTCGTAGTCCTCGATGCTCCACAGCCCCGCCCACTGAGTCACATTCACAGCTGTGCTGCCTCCGGCGGCTGCCAGCTCGTCCTCCTTGATGCCGTTGTAGTTGCCACAGAGCCCACCGACATTACCATAGTAACTGCTGCTGATGGACACCATGATTTGTGTGGACCAATCAAAAGTGACCATAACGCCAAAATCACTTTGGATTATGCATTTAATTCCAGCTTGTGTTATGGAGATGCTGCCTGCTTCAAGAAGGACAGGAAGCTTTGTCTTAATCCCGTCCACCTAGAGACAGAGGGAGAGAGAGGATATATCCAGAACATAAATCAATCTTAAATGTTCAGATTACTGTTTATTGAGTTCTGTCCAAATATTTGGGCAAATTGTATTTTGATGCTTTGGCAACATTGTTATTGAAACTTCCATGCCAATACTGTAAAGCCCCTTTAAATTAAATTGAGAATGAAATGGAAATGGTAGTGAAATCAAATGTTTATTGTATGGTGATTATTTAGCGCTGTTGTCACCCACAAAATAATCTCGCATAGCCAGACCTTCCTCCACAGCGCTGCGGAGGAAGGTCTGGCTAGTCCACACAGCATTCCGAGATGGGAGAAAAACGTGCTCTTGTTTATTGGCATTTTTTTAAACCAATCACAATCGTCTTGGGTGGTGTTAAGCCCTGGACAGAGCAATGTTGACTCTACAAAATAGCCTTGGGAAGGAACTTGTTTTGGTGGAACAGAACGTGTACGTTCAGAAGTTGTTTTAGTCGCGCAACAGAAAACTCAGATTGGACAGATAGTCTAGCTAGCTGTCTGGATTTACCCTGCAGAGATCTGAGGAGCAGTTAACCATAGTCCTCAGAAATCCACCGGAGTTTAGAACGCCAACACAAAGACAAAGGAAAGTGAGGGACATTTGGCCAAAAATGAGGGACATCCGGCGGAACCTCTGGTGGCACCAGATACTTGGGACACTTACACAATGTGAAGAAAACCAAAGTAGTTATCTATCATTAGTTACAATACATTTTTATTGCCATTTATTTTTAAGTGTCCCAAGACTGGCAGAATATTCCAAACGTATCCAAAGTTCTTTTTTGTGGGTGACAGCATTCTATGTTCTGGAGTAAGACCCACCAATACGACGCCTCTGTCAGTCGGGATGAATATACGGTGGCCCAATATCTCCACAGTGAGGGAACGCACAAAGGAGCCTACATCGTTCCCACGGAGCTCATTCTTGCTGGTCACAGTAACTTTCGGCAGGGACGGATCAAGCCCTGAGGAAGGCAGCATAGAACCTTTCAACAACTGCATGTGTGTATGTGTCCTACAGTCTTTAGTGAACAAACTGTGTGCGGTTTGTATGTCCTGCAGCTCAGGTTTGATTGCAAAGTGTAATTCCCGTTTCCAGTGAACACATCTATACCAAATAATGACCACTGCAACTTCACTTCTAACATCAAGGTTTCTTAGACCAATCACCAATCAATTTAATAATTTATACTGTTTACACTCTGTTTGTTAGAAATCACTACACACAGGCCTGAAATACACACAGACTCGGGACCTATTCATGCACAAATGGAGAGATGTCAGAGTGAGTGGGCTGCCAGTGCTGGACCAGCACCCTGAGCAGTTAGGGGGGGTACAGTGCCTTTCTCAAGAGCACCTGGCAGTGCCCAGAAGGTGAACTGGCATCTCTCCAGCTACCAATCCACACTCTGTATTTTGGTCCGTACTGGGACTTGAACCAGCAACCCTCCGGTTCCCAACCCAAGTCCCCTATGGAGTGAGCTACTGCTTATTGATTAACAAAAAGTGTAAACGTTGAAATGTGCATGCATGCAGCATCATTTCTTTCCAGAAACAGTGTCCACGTCACTCTGGTGAGTTCTGTGGAAAATTGATATAACTTGCTATATGTATCTCTCTCTGTTAGATAGGCGCAAACCTGTGGTGTTGACCAGGACGTAGGTGCAGGTTCCCTGGAATGAGTAGTCCCAGCCGTCAAACGTTCTGTAGTGGGGGTCACCTGTAGCCCAGCATGTGGCCTTGGAATCAGGAACACACACTCCTTGGCCTTGTGACACATTGCAGTGCTCCTTTACCCTGCAATGGACCTCAGCACAGGGGTCTGGAACACACACACACACACACACAAATATTGAACATACACGTGACAATAAACAACTCAAACATTTTCAGTTTACTGTCACAGAGGAGTGACAAAACTACAACATATTCACATTAAACAAGATGCAATCAGAAGTTTTACTTATTTT
Organism: Perca flavescens; assembly: GCF_004354835.1. Lineage (NCBI taxonomy): Eukaryota > Metazoa > Chordata > Actinopteri > Perciformes > Percidae > Perca > Perca flavescens. The sequence goes on from NC_041336.1 coordinate 33,037,882, forward strand.
TTTCCTAATAAATGACTAAAACCGATTAATCAATAATGAAAATAGTTGCCGATTAATTTAATAGTTAAAAACTGATGGATTCCCAGTCCCAGCCAGTGTTTGACCTGTGGAGTAGCAGCCAACGGTTCCATTGCGGTTGCGACATTCCTCGCCCTTCTGGCACCTGGTGGAGTTGCAGCTGAACTGTCCAGACTGGCAGACGCAGCGCTCTGTACAGTCGCCCCGCATCACTGACGTAGCCGACTGAAAAGAGTCACGCATGCATTAGAACAGAGATCTTCAACAGGGGGTCCTCAGAGTTACTGCATTACTTGCATCAAATTATTGTTAAGTTTTTTCAAAAATGTAAATGTCTTAACATGAATTCAACATATTATTAGCAAATATAAATCAGCCTCTTTATGAAAAAAAATTACATTCATGCTTACTGGCCTATAGGTAAGGTAGTCCCTAGTCTATATCCTTGACGTTCCACTTCCGGGATTGCTCCATTGCCGCCGGAAAATCCGCCGGATTTCACTCATTCAGGCCAAATATCCGTTTACTTGGGCTTCCTTTGTGTTGGCGTTCTAAACTCTGGTGGATTTCTGAGGACTATCGTTACCTGCTCCTCAGATCTCTGCAGGGTAAATCCAGACAGCTAGCTAGACTATCTGTCCAATCTGAGTTTTCTGTCGCACGACTAAAACTACTTTTAAACATACACACGTTCCTTCTCATGGCTATTTTTTAGCACCGTGGCTTTTCTCCGGTACTTAGCACATCCCCAAGACGATTGTGATTGGTTTAAAGAACTGCCAATAAACCAGAGCACGTTGTGGACTAGCCAGACCCTCCTCCAGCGCGCTTTGGAGGAGGGTCTGGCAAGGTAGTCACTAAGGTAGCCATACACAGATCCAGTTCATCCTAAGGATTCACTGTGCTTCACTATGTTTAACATTAAAACGTGATTTTTAAAATCATGCCAACAATTATTTTTATAGCTTAAATATCTCTTTACACATTGCTTTGGAACAAATGTAGGCCTCACTTTGCAGAAAGCTGAGGTTGTTCTGAACATTTTGATCTGAAACACACGGGGGTCCAGTTATATGCAAATATACTAAAAGGTGAATTTAAAAGAAATGAACAATTGCCCTTGGACCTCGGAGGGTTAACATAGAAACAAGTGTCAAACTCAAGGCCCGCGGGCCAAATCCGGCCCATTGCAGATTTAGATCTGGCCCGTATATCAATTTGGGTTCACAATAATTTTGGCCTGCCTAGTTGTGCGCCAAACCAAAAACACAGGAAAGTGTTTTTTAAACTGCAATTACCTGACATTCAAAGCAGAATTTGACAGATTTTCCAACTCAAAAATTTCCCCAGAAGAAGCAGTTTTCATATTCAGGCTGTAAAATAGGTTGTTGTTAAAAAAAATGTATCATTGTTTTTGCTTGATTTGCTAAATTCTATGATGGCTAAGGAACTCTTTTGTAGGGCTTCATGTCAACAAAAATACAAAAAGGTGACAAATGTCTGAGAAAGCCACAAAAACGTCAGAACAAAAACAACAAAAATTAGGAAAAAAACTACCAAAATGTTAAAAAAAATGACATGCAGTACCAAAAGCACGTCAATAAACTCTACATGTCTGGCCCTTGGTGTGATTCTCTTTTTCCAGTGTGGCCCTTAATGAAAATGAGTTTGACACCCCTGACATAGAAGATCTTAAGCTTTGCCACTTAATTTCCATTAACACATCACATTACAGTAATGCCCCTGGTTTCTGATATGATATTAGCTTGTTAAATATTAGGTATTATTGTTTTTACTGTTTTCATTCAGCTGAACCAACCAAACACACAGTTATATTGGAGAGCCGTTGCAATTCAAGGATAGCCTCTCATTGAGTCTTCATCCCATATAGAATATTTCATTTGAAATATTAAACTTAATAACTCAAATAATTTGCCCACACCTATGTTGGTCAATTACAGTCCTGTTGGTCAGGAGTAACAACAGACTAGAGATTTGTATGTTTCTGTGTTTGTTTCTGTTTTGTCTATTTACTATTTAGATATTTATTCTTTCTTAGTTTCCATTGTGGCGAACGAACGAACGAACGAACGAACGAACGAACGAACGAACGAACGAACGAACAAACTAACCATCTAAGGAGAAGGGCCAGGATTACATATGTGTGTACCACTCCGTTTTTAGACACGTCAAAGTGATCCATCCATCCATTGTCGTTCATGTATCTCAATATGCTTTCCATTTTGTGTAATAATATTTTCTGTATGACCCTATCTGTTTTCTTTTACATGTTTCGAGATAAATTTCAATCAATATTTGTAAACTATCATCCTGTACCGAACAAGCATTCTGATGACGAAGCTGATGTGGATGACGATGAAGATAGTTACCCTGTAATATTTCCCCCCCACCACGCAGCCACATTGCTCCACCGGGACGCAGCGGCCTCCGTCAGCCATGAGGCTGCCGTCACACTGGCAGCCCTCCTGGCACAGCGGGCAGGGATCGGACCTCTGCAGGGAGGAGCAGGTGGAGGAACAGGCGGAGGAGCACAGCTCATAGTGGCTTCCTGCGGGACATCGCGCAGCTGTAGGGACAAACAAGGCCCGGAGGGTCAGTAGTCTAGCCTGGATGCCAGCTGAACTTAGCCCCCACACACAACATTTGAGGTCGGGAAGTTCATATTCTGACTAGAATCTGAGTATGACGACGTCAGGCTATCAATACTCAGCAGGTTGGTGAGGATTTCAGTTCTGATTTTGTTTTTTTTTAAGTTGCTGGTTTTAATTTTGGCACATTTAATCATTCATGTGGCATTAGTAGATTGGATAAATGCAATTAATATGATAAGCAAAACAACAACAACAACAACAAAACAGAAAACAAATTATAAAAAAAGAAGAAAACAAATCACAAAACTCTCAAATGTTGCATTTTATAAAGATATTTTTGTGGTATTATTTCTGTTTTGTTAAAGTATTTTGTGTTGAACTCAGGACCACCACAGTTAATGGTATGGGAGAACGAACCCATCCAAACAACCACTCAGCTCCAATGAGCATCAGCGAATCAGATCAGACTTACGACAGAAGGTGTCGTTCCTCCATTTGCTTATCGTTGTGCCGGCTAGTTGACAGGCGGTAACATAATTCTGGATGTGACGACAAAGGATGTCCACGCTTCCTTTGCCTGTGGACATCTCCCTAAAAAAAAAGAAGAAAAAAAAAACTTTCATCTAATTAGTTTTTTCCCCATGCATTGGTGTTTAAGTGACAAATGTAAAATAGTTGTAATGTAGTGCAAATGCGCACCTTTAATGTCCTTCCATTAAAAGTGCTGTTTTTGCCGCTGACAGGCTCAGATTATTATTCTAAGTGTCTGACAACATTATGGATAATGATCCCTTCAGAGATCGACCTTTTTGTTAAAGAGTAAGATCCTTTTTGTTTAACATGAAACAGCCCCGAAATCACCAACACCTAACCCACCGGACTCCATTTGATATATGAAATATGTATATAATGGACATTAGAGGTAAAGATCCTTGCCTGACACAAGCCTCGTAGTCGGGAGTTGGGGGCACTGTTGAGTGGCAACCTGCAAGTGGGCCCTGCTGGGCTTTGATGATGTCACAGTCCTTTTTGGCTTCCGGGACCTTCTGTTGATCTGGCTCCGGGCAGGAAGTGGCACCACAGCTCGCCTCGCATACAACGTTTTCTTTCTTTACCAGCCAAACTGCAGCTGATGTCGGGTCATCAGACAGGTCGCCGTTATAGTTGCCACAGAGACCGCGTGGTGAGCTGTGGTAGGTGGATGGGACTTGTAAGAGCACGCCCGCCACACTGTCATAGGTCATCTTCAGGTCAAAGTCAGTCTCAATGATGATGTGGATGCCATTTTGATTCACTCGCACTTTTCCGTCAGCTAGTGACACAGGAAGGGAGACTCTGACCTGATTAACCTGAGAAATAGAGGAGTACAAAGTATTTGATCAGATGTGCTGGTACCGTATTAGCTCTGTCCCACTCATGGATGTATTATATTCACTGGATAGCTGGACTGGATAGATGCTGAAGACTTGGAAACGCTGACCAATCAGAGCAGACTGGGCTTTTTTAGGAGAGGGGGTCTTAAAGAGACAGGCGCTAAAACAGAGCATTTCAGACAGAGGGTAAATACAGGTATATTCAGACAGACAGTATGAGAAAAATAATGTGGTTTTTTTAACATTAAAGGATGTAAACATGTTCTAGTAGAAACCCAAAAATACAAGAATAAACTGAAAATGAGCATAATATGGGCCCTTTAACATTTAAAAGACGGAAATGTTGTTCATTGAGGCCACAACAGTACAGTATGTTCATAATGTTTCCAGATGAGGTTGAGTGTTCAGACTAGACACATGTGGACAGTGGTTTTACTTGTGTTCTTTTGCAAACAATGATCATCCTCTGTGGGAATAAACCTAACACCTGGCCAATGCAAACTCTCAGTCATACCTTGACTTCCCATACAACCCCGGTCTCCATAGTGATTTCTATGTTGTAAATCTGGAGCTCCACACTGCGGGAGACGGAGCCATCCTTATTGGTCTTCTGTTGTACATAGACAGAGAAGGCTGCCATCCCTCCTGCCTTCCCCTCCACTGCTGCCAACAAGAACAGACAGTTTCCCCACAGAGGATATGCCTGGAGGAAAGGTGGAGAGGTAAGAAAATATTTAATATTATGTCAGACTGCCACTCGGATTGTCTTAGGCACAAAACACTTAATTAATGACTAAATGTCCCCCTATATTCACCAGCTAGTCTCTAACGGTTGTCTGCCTGCTGTTTGCTGCTGAGCGGGTAGAGTACAGAGGCTTTTTCCCTCTTTTTCTGTAAAAGCAGCTGCATGCCCTGCTGCGGCTGCAAACACCACCATGGGAGCGCTGAGAGTGAACCAGAACAGTAAAGTTGTGGGTCAAACAGTTAAACAACAAGCTGAAACTCTATGAAGCTCTGTAAAGCCGAGGGGAGCCGCACATTCATCCCTACCAGCGGAACATTTCACACTGTCACATTGTCTTTTGATACGCCAATGAATGTAAAAATGCCACTTTAGCATTGGCTTCAGCCTCCAGATGTGGTGGTTGCCACTTGGTTGACATATAATCCAATAGCGATATATGTACATTGGCCCGGATGATCTATCTGTCTACACTTTACAATAAGGTACACTAAATCTTGAGTAGTTACCAGGGAACACATGAGGAACTAACTGCTAGTGAACCATTAGTTAATGAGTAACTCCTAATCACATTTCATAGACTAGCTAATGATTAGTTAAGGATTTGTTAATTGGAAAAAGTGTGAGAAACAAACCAGGAACAACTTGATAATTACTTAGTAATATGTATCACTTTACTTAGAGTAAAAAAAACAAAAAAAAGTAACTCACGTTTAAGTAATTAGTTATCATTGAGTCGTTGCCAGTTAGAGGAGATCTGAGGAGCAGTTAACCGTAGTCCTCATAAATCCACCGGAGTTTAGAACGCCAACACAAAGAAAGAGGAAGGTGACGGATATATAAATGAGGGATATTCGACGGAATTTCCAGCGGCACCTGAACAATCCTGAAAGTGGAACGTCGAGTATATAGACTAGTTGTCTAGTAACTGATCATTATCTCTTAAATAGTCCTCAATTAGGAATTATTAGGGAATCACATATTAATGATTCGTCAATTATCAAGTCGTTCCTGATTCTATCCTCAATGGTTTCTCAATCAACTCTTCAATAACATATCATTATCTGATCTATAACATTGGATTAGAAGGTCCTCATTTGTTTCCTGGTGACTACTCACCATTTTGTGTACCTTATTGTGAAGTGTTACCCAAACATTCCAGAATGTGTTTTAATGGGAAGTGGTATGCTTTTCTTGTAAAATATGATTCATCACAGTTAGATTTGGAAATGTTTCAGCACTTCCCAGCGAGAACATTTAAAACATTGCATAGATGAAAAGGATCGTCATTACATTTCTGACAAACTGTAATGCTGGAGAAAACAACATGGACTGGCAATAAACATTTCCTTAAAGGTGCTGTAGGTAGGATTGCAAAGATCCAGGACTTAGCCAAAAAATGTATACATCGACAACTTCTCAGTCCCTCCCCCCTTTCTGCTAAAGCCCAAAATGGTCTCCTAAGCCCTTCCCCCCACAAAGGAGAATGAATGTGTGTGCATAAGCAGTGATTGACACACAGTTAGACACCCCCCCTTGCCCTGATTGGTGCATCTGAACAGGGAGCTGTGGATTTTTGCAAATCACACTGTAGGTGGCTGTAAGTGGTATCAGAGGAGCCATATTTATTTATTTTTATTACCTGCTTCATGTATTTCTACTCGAACATAGGGTCAGTTTCAGCAAATATCACAGAAAGTTAGTTTTATAAGTCTTACCTACTGCACCTTTAAGTTAAAATATCCACGAATCCACAATGTCATTATTTAAATAGATAATTACAATATATAATAATGCATCATCTATTGATTTAGAGATGTAGTTCTGCATAATATGCTTACTCTTGCTTTATTCAGAAAAAAAAAAGCCTTTACCTGTCCATCAAATGACCGGACTGTTCGGACTCCACTCACAGAGCAGGAAGCTTTACCGCTGGGGGAACAGGAGGCGGAACCTCCTTTCACAACACATTTCTCATTGGCTGAACAGCGGAATTTAGGATCACACTGTACTACTCCACCTTCTGAACATACACAGCGATTGTTACATGACTGTCCTGGATAGAACACCTGAGGAAAGAGGAGTAGTAATAGAAGTGGCATAAGAAGTAGCAATATTATTAAAGAAGTTGTTTTAGCAGAGGTATTAGTTGTAGTAAAGGTGGAGTTTGATATCATTGCTGCTGTCGTAGCCCACCTGTCCAGTTTGATAATACTGTCCTTCGTACCGACAGCCACACTCTGCCAGAGGGACACACTTGTCATCACTCAGCATGAATCCATCGTCACACACACAGCCTTCTGTGCAGGGCGCGCTCTCGTCACAGCCCTCAGGGCGGGCCAGACCACTGCAGGTGGGCTGGCAGGGGGGGGCACACTGATCATAGCGACTGTTGGCAACACATGACGGAGCTGGCACAGGGACACACATGGGAAGTCAATCAAAATACAATACAGTACAGAGTGATTATGTTCCTGACAAACAGTCTTTCATGGTCCAAACATTTTGGTTTGTTACAACTGCTTACATCGGTTTTCAAAACTGTGTCGCCTTTTTTCAAAATTCTAAACACAATTCCCAAAACTGCACACCCAAAACGCTAAATGCCTCAAATCTCTTTCAAAATGAAACACTGCATTCAAAATGCCATAAACACCTCTCAAAGTGAAGCATTTGGATCAAATGGCAAACACTTCTTCAATAATAGTACATTTTTGGATATACCATGTACACACTGTTGTTCTAAATCTAAAGCTCTTTTGTCTTTCATAAGCTTATATCTACATTTCCATACAATGTTTTAGAGTGAAAGTAATCTCCAGTGATCAGTAAGTGTGGCCCTGATCTCATCAGTGATGGCTCTCCTTCCTTCTCTTCTTTGCCTTCGTCCTCCTCCTCTTCTTCCAAGTCTTCCTCCTTTACAGTTTTTTCCAACTGCTTACACACAAAATCTTTTCATGTCACACGATTTTTGAAACCTCTCACTCAAAGTGCAAAAATACACAGCAAAACTCCAAAACCATAAGCTATTTCTCAGCCTTTCACTCAGTTTTCAATTGCATAAAACACTTCTTTCAAAACATTACACACAATTCTCTACCTAAGACACACAAATCTAACAGGAAGTAACTTGCTATCCATTTCTAAACACAACCAATCAAAATGCTATACTTATTTACCAGGGCACACACACACTTCTCACATTTGCAAACACATTATGTCATAACTGAACACTAACCAATCACTGCTTTAGTATAGGCCTATACATAGGTCAAAGGTCAGAGAGTAAGAGGAGTAGGAGGAAGAGACAGGGGATAACAACAAGGAGGAGGAGGAGGGAAGAAGAGTAAGAAGGAGAGCCATCTCTGATGAGATCAGGGAGAAAAGCCCATCTTGAGTAGCTTTATAGTGGCATCCATACTTCATGCAACTATCTAATGACTATTTCAGCATTACAAATCAATCAGACTTTGTTTTGCACAAAGTGCATACAATTCTGTCCCCCCCCACACACACCCCCCGCCCCGCCCCACAATCATGCACAAACACTCACAACACACACACACACACACACACACACACACACACACACACACACACACACATTCTTTATTCTAAAAATTATATCTTTGGTTTACATATGTTTATACTTTTGTGTTCTTGTTTCATGCTACTGTATACAACACTGAGCTACTCTTAATAACGTGATGTTTTGCCCAATAAATATTTTCTGTTTTACTGTAACATTACATTGTTTTTTACAGGTGCACTTTCAACCACTTTCAGCAGATTTACTTTCTCTCTAGAACATTGTAAATGTAGATATAAACCTATGAAAGACAAAAGAGCTTTAGATTTAGAACAACAGTGTGTACATGGTATATCCAAAAATTTACTATTATGAAAAAAGTGTTTGCCATTTGATGCAAATGCTTCGTTTTGAGATGTGTTTATGGTATTTTGAATGCAGTGTTTCATTTTGAAGGAGATGTGAGGCATTTTGCATTTTGTGTGTGCAGTTTTAGGAATTGTGTGTAGAGTTTTGAATAAAGGAGACATAGTTTTGAAAACGTGTGTAAGCAGTTGGAAAAAACTGTAACTTGTCCTCGTTGTTATCCCCTGCCTCTCCCTCCTACTCCCCTTGCTCATTGTCTCTTGTTGGCATCCATTGTCCAAAACAGGTAATCTGACCTTTGACCTATTTATTAGCCTATACTAAAGCAGTGGTTGGTTAGTGTTCAGTTAAGGATTTAGTGTCTGCACATGTGAGTGTGTGTGTGTGCGAATAAGTGTACCAATTTGATTGGTTGTGTTCGGAAAAGGAAAGCAAGTCACTTCCTGTTAGATTTTTGTGTCTTAGGTAGAGAATTGTGTGTGTTTAGGAAAAAGAGTGTGTGCGTGCGTGTCTTACGACAAAACTGTTCGGTTCTCCAACTCTCCACTGTAGCTCTGGCCTGTTGACAAGAGGTGCTGAAAGCCGATAGGCTGTTGCACAGGGCCGAGGCGTGGCCTTGGTACATGCACAAATCAAAAACGCAGTCTGTGAGGAAGGGGGTGTGGTCCAGTTTACTGTGACACTGTCTGTAAAGAAAGAAAAGACAGTCAGAGTGAGGGCTCAGACACATCAACTGTACATGTTTAACAACCCTTCACTGGGATTGATCATTTATAAATCTCACCACATCTAGTTGTTGGTTGATTATTTCTTACTAAGCATAAATACATATTTCTTTACTAACCCATGAGGAGGTACATTAATGAAGTGTTATTGAAATGATAGACATCCTCCGGCCGTAATGTTGAATATTAAGCGCCTGATCTGATTAATCTCTCTTTTTTTTATATCTGCAGTCAATTTTCCTTTTAATAGAGAAAGATGAGATACAGTAGATGCTCATTAACATTGATCCTTCCTCGGTTCATTAGTATTAGACATACATACAGGCTGAAGACACACTTTCCCCTCAAGTCAGACTATGTAACTTTTGATGAACAGAAACAAAAACTGATACCAATACAAAACCAATACAGAACGCATATTAATGTTAAAAAACCTCATAAAGTGAAATTTTCATGCCATGGGACCTTTAAAGAAATGCCAATAAACCAGAGCACGTTTTTCTCCCATCCCGTAATGCTGTGTGGACTAGCCAGACCCTCTTCCGCGGCGCTGTGGAGGAAGGTCTGGTAAAGCGAAACTACGCTTGCGCACACAACAGTGTTGTGTGTGTTCAATGCACCCCCGTTTCAGTTTAAAAAAAAACTTTTTATAGGGGCTGAACGTGGCCCAGGAGGACGTACCGAAAGGGTCCAAGCTTGTCAGCGACGATGCCACAGTAGCGCTGCTGTTGGTAACGCAGTAGCAGTGCAGGCTCACACTCAGGACATTTACCATCAGGACAGTCACTCGTGCAGCCAGCTTGGCCTCCTGCCTGCGTTCAATGACATTCAAAAGCAAAACTGTCAACATATGCAGAGTATGCAGTATATTTTAAAGCTACAGCCTTTCTAGTTCCCTCTTCATGTCGCTGTACTCCTCCTGCAGCTTGGAGAGCAAACACAATGTGTTGATGCACAAAACAGGGAATTTGGTACTAAAAAAGTCTATCTTTAAAAGCTATTGCCTATATTAGCATCAGCTGATCAGCTCATGTCGATTCCCCCATCACTACCAAATGAATATTGAATAAATGAATCTCTCTGTGGCCACTGTAGACAGAAAGAACAATTAGAGCATCCAGATGGCGTCATCTAGAGTGGGGTTCTGCAATAGACTTAATATGTACAGCTGCTTTGTGCTTCTAGTATTCGACTTAATGGTGTTTTCACTTGTGTGTTTTTAGGGTTTGTGTAAGATACTCATGGGTCCTTCTTGGTAGGCCCCAAAAGACCCCCAGTCTCAACTGATACACACCTTCCAGCTGTGTCCAAAGTCATTAATGTTTTTAGCCTGGGTGCCATCCGGTTTCATTAAGTCATCACCAGGTTTGCCATTGTAGTTTCCACACAAGCCTGATAAAGAGAAACAAGCAACAAGCACAGCAGTCACATGTAAGATAAACTCTTCAGTTGCATTCCTACAACTATTTGGAAGAATGAAAATAAATTCAATCATCGACAGATGGCGAGTTTGTGATGCTCTGAATCTCTGTAAAACATAAGCCCACTGTTAAAGGAGTAGCCCAACATCTTTTTTGGAAAACTCGGTTAGACAGCAATGACATTACCTTACATGTTCGCTTGCTTTATTTATTTATTTTGCTGTCATATGTTGAATTCTTACACATTGTTGAGTTAGGCTGCAACTAACCATTCATTTCATTATCAATTTCTTGATTAATCATCTGGTCTTTACAATGTCAGAAAATAGTGAAAAATGTCCATCTTAGTTTCTCAAAGTCCAAGGGATGTCTTAAAATGTCTTGTTTTGTCCCAAACCCAAAGTAATTCAGATTAATATGATATCAAACAGAAAAGAGCAGGAAATCTCCATATTTGAGAGGCAGAAAACAGCATTTTCTGCGATTAGTTGATTATCAAAATAGTTGGCAATTATTTTCCATTGAGCGACTACTTGATTAGCAGACTAATCGTTGCAGCACTATTATTGTAGGCAGCCTTACCAGCTGTAGCAGAAGAGAATGAACTGGGCAGTGTCAAGCTGACGTAGCCGTTCCAGTTGAAGCTGAGCGTCAAACCAAAAGATGTCGTCACAATGCCAAAGAAGCCACGCCGGAACAAGGAAAGCTTTCCGTCTTCCGTGGAGTAAGGCAGGTTCACTGATTGGCTGTTTACCTGGGGGGTGTGGTACAGAATCAGTATAGCAGCTGCAGAATGCAGATATATCACACCTTACCTCTGTAACATCACATTCAGTCATTACTATAAAATGTAACAATAATGGACAAAGCTTTTGGGCTTGAGAAGTGAAGCCAAAGCTGAAGCTCCTTAAAGCTGCATTCTCTCTAACTTCCAGCAGGGGGAGACTCCACTGGCTCCAAAAATAAGTCTGTTTCTATAGAAGTCTATGAGAAAATGAGCCTACTTCTCTCTTTATTACCTCAGTAAACATTTTCATAATGCGTTTATGGTCTCAATCTCTAGTTTCAAGTCTTCTTCAATACAGCATGATGTTCATCTAGTAAATGATGGTCCCATTTATTTTAAAATAGAGGATAAAGCAGGGGATGCTTTAGGACAAAGGCTTAGCAATGCTAACCATGCTAACACTGTGGACATTAAAATAGACCTAGTTTTTGTGTGTTGTCCGTGTTTTCATCTCAAACTTTGACTGATGTGTTTTCACTTCGGCAAAGTTAACTGTAACATTTTTGTCGCCTAAAAATGTCTTGTTCAGTGTTCTGCCAACCAAGCTAGCTAGCTACCACTAGCGTTAGTTGGTAACTTAAGGGAAAGTTTGCCGATTTTTTGGACTGCCTTACATGCAGATGAATGGCGGAGCGGCAGTACCCGCAGGTAAAACTCCACTGGATAACTTGCTTCAGATGGGTTGCAAGTCGGCAACTTTCCCCCTTGAGCGTTTAGCTTAGCGCAGGGTCATTGCCACCATAAACAACACTGGCTTGGCCGCGTCATCCTCCCCAGCTCCACCCACATGTCACAAATCGTCACATCCTGTTTCAAAAACCCAAAATGGCGACGCCTGTATGGCTTCAAAATGACCAATGAGTGACGTCACGGATGCTATGTCCATTACTTTGTCATTCCACAAAGTACTGATCACTCAAACTGTATACAAGTTATATTAAGACTTGTGTTTGACAACGGGCTGTCCCTGCAGCATTGGTGTGCTGTAACTAACTACAGAGTGAAACATGGAGCCTTGGTGAGCAGGACTGGGGGTAAATACTCTAGAGGACAGACTAATCTTACCAGTATTTTCCCCACGCTGGCACGACTCATGCTGACAGTGATGTTACCGAATACAGTAAGAGAGACGGACTTGGTGTAGGCCACAGCCTTGTTACTCCCTCTGTTCTCATTTTGGACCAGCACTTGGAACGGTTCCAGGTCCTGGTTTGATCCCTTGGTGAGTTCAGACAGGACATAGGTACAAGTGCCCTGGAAATCAAACCGCCATTTGTCAAAGCTTTGGTAGTGGGGGTCTCCACTGCCCTGGCATGTTGCATAGGATGTTGGGTAGCAGTCCCTAACGCCCCCCTTCAAAGCACAGAGCTCGTTCTTCTTACAGGTCACCGATGTGCACTACACCAGAAGGGAACAGAACAGAATATCAGATCACACACACACACACACACACACACACACACACACACACACACACACACACACACACCAACCTTGGCTTGCCCATTAAGGCATTTACATCTGGTGGTGCAGGTGTTATCGCCCCAGAAAGTGGTGTCTGCTGGGTAATATCTGCCCTGATACCTACATCCACAGCTAGACTGAGGAACACATCTGAAAACACACACACACACACACACACACACAAACACACACACACACGATTGAATGTACAGTACATCAAATGTACACAGTGTTCTTGTCTTTTGCGGGTTAGCCAGAGTGCTGCTGTTGTTGTCCACAAATATTTTAGGTATATTTGTGATGCGGTGGTTTCTATTGTTGATATCAGGGTGTGTGGGTTAGGGAGAGTCTGTGTCAGTCGGCGTTCCCACATAGCTATATGTTACCTGTCTCCACTCAGCACCATTCCTGGATTGCAGCTGCATCCCTCCACACAGGGGCCTTTACACAGCTTCTCACTGTCTGGAGCAACGCAGGAGGCCGGGCAAGCGGAGCCACACGCCTCATAGTGGCTACCTGCTGGACAAGAAAGGGCTGGGGACGGGACAGTGGACATCATTGATCATCATAATTATGTTTTAGCTCATTGTTTCGAACCAATACAACACCATCCAATATTAAAGAATATCAATATGCTTGTATTAGTTTTACATTATACTTGTGTGTTCAACGGATCAATCTTCAATCACATCATCCCATCCTGTAGTTTTAAAAAAAAAACTAAAAGATTTGGGGCAGAAAAGTTAACACAGGTGCGCAGTTGGCTACCCACATAATAAACTGTTTTAAATTTAAAATGTTCAATGCCTTATCGCGCGGATGTGACCGAGCCCGACCCGAACTTGAACATCATTTCTAAATATCAGGTCGCGTCGGGCTCGGGTCAGGTATCCATCCTCTGCCCTGCATGGCAGCCTTTCGTGCCTCTAGTGATTGACTCCATATGTGTGAAGGCGAGGCGTTACGATTCTTAAAGACAATTTGCCTCTAATCCAAAAGAGGGGAAATGTTGGATAGTGATGCACAGGTTCAAGAGACATAAGATCCAAACCTTACAATTACACTGCAAAAAAACAGACACAGTTGAACACCATACGAAAAAAATAAGCAACACCTTGCAGTTATGACAGTGTTCAAAGCAATAATATTTTGCTTAGTGACTTACGGCATTTGGTGACCATTCTCCACTGAGGATTGACTTTCACTCCTTCTGACAGACAGGCATCTTGATAACTCTTCAGGTTATCACAGAGCGTTTGTCTTGCACCTGGACGAACACACACATTATGATTCAGAGGAACTCTCAACGCATAGATCCTGACATACTAAGACGTCAAAGAATTATTTGATACATGCATACTGTTTATGTGAACATTTATATGTGATCTGTGAATATTTTCAGTGTTCATTCTGCCCAAAACTGTGAACTTCAGTATTGGCTCACCTTTATTGATACAGACATCGTAGACGCAGTTATTCAGGTACATAGAGGGGTCAATCTGTTTGTGGCAGGCTGAGAATGGTCCATTTGACTCGCTCAGACTCCCACAGAGACTGGGTTGGCGGTAGTGTGTCTGCTGCTCTGGTGAACACTGGGGACAGCGACCAGCACAGTTATCACTACAGAACAGGTCGGACTTGTCATCCACCTTCCACGCCTGGATCATTTTCAGCACAGCAGAGAGACTGGAACCTGCAAGTCAAAAGCACAACATGTGAACTTCTGGCTGAATGAACAATTAAATATTCTCTTCTCTTCCTTGCCCGGTGGCTCAGTAGTTAGCACTGCTGACTCCGGGTGCTCCGTGTTCCTCCCACTATAAAGACATGCTAGGGGATTACCTCCTGGGTCCCATGACCATTTTCAGTGATGCTTCGGTTTACACAGGTCTCGCAGCATGTGTCTCACTGACATAGAATATGAGGGCGGCCAAAACTTCTTCCACCACTACCTCATGCCAGGGGCGGGATTAGAAGGGGGGCACGGGAGAGGTAATGGGGGGGGCACCGGGGGCACCGGCTCCCCCTGAAATATGAGTGCTGTCAGTCTGACAGTTGTGATTCCCATTGGATCAGAGTTCTGTCACTTGGCTGCCTGTTCTGCAATCTTCCCAGCCCTTGTCACATGACCAACTAATGTTACCATGACAACTATCTAAAATTCTGATACCATGGAACCAGCACTGGAATCGTTTTTTAAAAAGTGGCAGACTGAGCCTATAGAAAATGTGTATTGTATTTGGATATACAACTTGTTTAAAATGAAAACAAGTGAAACTAATAATGAATGTTATGTTTTATTTAGCACAATTGCATTATGTTCTTTCCTATCAAATATTTTCCATATTTCTAAGCAGATTTTCTAAGCTGTATTCTGATAAAATGTCCCCCTGTGCCACCCCACTTAAAAAATCCTGGAATCGCCCCTGCTTCATGCTTCCTGGCACTGCACACCAGTTCTACACTTCTGGGGAAAAGTGTAATTTCCACCTCTATTGGATATTGGAAGTTACATTTTGGCCACATTGGACAACTTGTTGCACCCGACCATCTCTCCTGTTACAGTGTTCTCCCTCTATGCCCCCCTTCCCCACCTGTTGGTTCGGGCAGGTCATCGCTCAAGTCTCCATTGTAGTTTCCACAGAGGCCTCCCAGCTGTTCATAGTAGGAGGATGGCACTGTGATGTACAGCCTCATGTCCCAGTCATATTTAACACTCAGGCCAAAGTCAGTGGTGAGGGAAGCATAGATTCCACTCTGCTCTACAGAGACCTTTCCACCCAACAAAGTGACAGGCATGTACTGAAGTTCTCCGTTCACCTGAAGGTAAAAACAGAAAAAAACATTAAAACAAACTGTATGTCTCTAACACTAGATATGAACAATGGTAAAAACTGTAAATGCATTGCAATACAAGAACAGGTTGTGAGGAAGTTGTGTGTAGTTGTATGGAAAGCAAAGAGAACTGTGTTGAGAGAGCTAGAAATCATAAAAAGTTATGCTTGCATTCAGGGCTTTAAATTGACACCCTCCAACCCGCCAAATGCTCGTAAAAATGAACTTTGGCCAGTAACATTGTAATGTAGTAGTACAGTAACATTGTAACGTTACAATGTTACATTGTTACATTGTAACATTGTAATGTTACTGGCCAATTTGGCGGGATATGAAAGCAGCAAACAACACTGCATCTGTTAGAATCGGCCAGCTGCAGGAATGTTGCCGGGTTGGTCGGTTTTCCGCCAAGAAATTTGGGCGGTTTTGTGTATGTTTGGCTTGGAAATGTAATCTTTATCTGGCAACACTGCTCGTAGTACTAATCCTACATTTCCCATGAACACCATGTTGTGATGTGTCGTACAACCGTCGGCTACATGTCTAGCGTATAGTGTGTCTAGCGTATTGATGAAATTAAGTAATTAAGTTATTAAAATGTGTTGAAATTAGTAAAAAAACATTTGGCTAGTGGTAAATCTGATTGGCTGGTAAATTAAAAAATGTACTAGCCATGTTGGCTGGTGATTAAAAAAGTTGATTTAAAGCCATTAGTTCATTGGCATCAGCGGCTTCATTCATGCTTTGCCAGCTGCTTGGCTACTAAGCTGACTGTAGCTGCGCTGCAATAAGACATTTTTATTAAAACATTGCTTGTGCTTGATTTGGGTTTGAGCTGTTTCTTTTAAATTATCTGAACCTTCTGGAACCAAACATCCTTACCGAAAGTCTGTTGCTGACACACATATTCAGGAAGAGAAACTATAAACTCTAATAATAATAGAACTATAACTATATTTAGAATAAACAAACTAGAAAGTAACTTATGTGTTAGAAGGGCCCAAATACAAGTCACATTTGCGTGAAGGGTAAGGTCATGTCATGATTTGAGAGAGGTCTTTGTAGGGCTGGGCAATATGGAGAAAATCAAATATCACAATATTTTTGACCAAATACCTCGATATCAATACCGCAATGATATTGTAGTGTTGATTATTGGTGCTTTCACAAAATATTTCCATAATGAGATTTTTGATAAATAATCATCAG
Source organism: Perca flavescens (assembly GCF_004354835.1). Lineage (NCBI taxonomy): Eukaryota > Metazoa > Chordata > Actinopteri > Perciformes > Percidae > Perca > Perca flavescens. Next base: position 33,054,963 of record NC_041336.1, read on the forward strand.
TAATGTGGATATAATGACTAAGTGGGTAAAGGCAAATAACAGAACAGTTACAACAGTCTGGTAAATTCAGAAAATGACATCACTTAAAACCAGGAAAAGACAACACTTATGCCATATTACAATATTATGATATCCAAAATCTAAGACGATATCTAGTCTCATATCACGATATCGATATAATATCCATATATTGCCCAGCTCTAAGTCTTTGTGTAGTTTAGTATTCTCATAAAGATGTTTCTATATTTGAACAGATGATTACATTCACTGCTAGTTACAGTATACTAGGAGATCTGTTACCTCTACTTGTCCATTGTGTCTGCCGATGATAATTGTCTGGCCGTGAACACTGACGGTTACAGTCCTCACATATGTAACTTGAAGGTTACCTCGATGGTCATTCTTGGTCGTCACAGTGAAAGGCACAAGGCCAGACGCTGTCTTTGCAACTGTTGTCATAATGTAAGTGCAGGAACCCTGAAAGAAAAGATGAATGTTGGCCAACAGGCAGCAGGAACAGGGAGTTTGAGTTATAGTAATAGGACATCGCTCTTCCACCAGACAGGCAAAATAACAACGGCTGCTTGAAAATGCAGCAGAACAAGGCCATAGTGTTTGTGTGTTGTTAAGGAAAAACAAAAGGAGCAGCACAACTCATATTTACAGACGTGAAGAATGTTCTGGAGACATTGATGACCTACACAGAAGCATTTAATGAACTGTCGATGGAGGAAAATTAGGATTAGCGATAGAGTTACAGTAAACACAAGTAAGATCATTTGGTGCCATCCCAAGTGTCTGTGGATTTGCAAGAGGCATATGTCTATCGCTGCAGCTGTCAAGTTTGGGTTATCCAAAGATATTGATGGCACCGTAACAAAGATGCTCACCTTAATCTAGTTCAGTCAACCTTTTCTGGGAAATAGTTTTGGGAAATGTTCCAATCCACATGCCAACTGACCTCTACAGTAGTTTGATTGACTTTTTTCCCATTGCATTCCACGAAAACCCGCCCTACTCTGCCTCCGATTGCACTCTTCACATAATGCTGCGCTAAGGCAAAACATAACACACCTCCCAAGACGATTGTGATTGGTTTAAAGAAATGCAAACACCCCAGAGCGTTTCTTTCTCTTATCCCAGAATGCATCTGGGGTGTAGCGCTGTGGAGATAGAGCTGGCAATGTGGGACTAGTGGATATCTTATGATGATTGGTCGGGCTGTCCCAACCCTACCTGGAAGTCAAAGAGTCGGCCATCAAACGTCATGTAGTGGGGGTCACCCACTGCCCGACAGGTAGCTGTAGAGACATGGACGCACATTCCCTTCACACATCGCTCCTTCACTCGACATTTCACCTTTTCACAGGGATCCGGGGCTGGTGTAGGAGGGGGAGCACCACCTACAGGAAATACAAACACACCATAGGCATTACATGTAGCACCATGACACATTTTATTGGGCCATCATCATTAACTGTGCACGATACTTCATCAATTTTCTCTCATCCCTTTTAGCCATAGATTAAGTGATATATTCAGTTATCAACCCATTCAGCCTCCCTTTCCTCATGCTAAACAGTTATTTCGTATATATTTGTATATACAGTATATTGTATGTCTCTATTTCTGTATTTATTGTGTATTTCTTATTAATGTTAAGTGTTTCTTTGTGTATGTATGCACCATTCACCAAAGCAAATTCCACGTAAGTGTAACTTACGATGGCAATACACCCTTTTCTGATTCGTAACTGAATGAATCCATCATTTTTATGCATGTGTGTGTTGTGGACAACAACAGCAGTACTCTGGCTAACTCACAAAAGACAAGATCACCGTGTACGTATGATATACTGTACATTTAGTTGTGTGTGTGTGTGTGTGTGTGTGTGTGTGTGTGTGTGTGTGTGTGTGTGTACCTCCAGAACAAACTCCAGCAATGCCATATGCATTGGAGATTGTTCCCCCGTAGGCGTAGACTGCCATACGGGCGTCACCTTTCACTGTGACATGACTCTGCTGTTTCCCCACTGGCACGTTGGTCCACACCCAGCCATTATTTGACAGGAAGTCGCTCCACTTAGGTGTTTGGCACAGTCCCTTCACGCACACCTTCACACTGCCGGCCCCCTGCCTCTCTGACAGGATGGCAACATCATTGTCAAATCCACTCACCGTCTCCACCGCCCAATCAGTGGCAAGCTTGCAGGAAGGCGTCAGCGTTATTAGAAAGGGGTCATTTGGTAAGTTGTTGCTGAGAAGCAGCACCATTACTTTCTTGTCGCTCTTGACGACCAGTGGCTGTCTGTTGATCAATGTCTGAAGGGTGACGCTCCCAGCTGTCGGCAGTCTCCTGTGTGTGTAAGTGTGATATGTTTACTTACTTAGTTAGATAAGTGTAGTCCAAGTTTAGATGAACTGAGTAAAAATAAATATATAGTTTCATTTATTGTTAATATTTTGATAAAGAAAATAGAGGCACACAGAAGTTTCAGAGGGAAGAATGGACAAATATGATGACTATGATTTAGCAAAATCAATCATAGATGATTTTACTTTAATTACACAGCTTTGTTGAATACTCGATTCTGGTTGGTCAATTACAGCATTCTAGGGTCTTTTAATACTGAATAGCAGACTGCTTGTGTTTTAATCATTTGCTGCATCTTTTTCCCTAATGCGGCCTACACCAATAGGGATTTCAAGGAACCTTGCTTCCTTGAGTGGTGGAGGTGTATTTTTTCCCCAAGTTGTTTGTGTTTTCTTCAGTTGCATTGCGTTGCGTTCTCTTTGCCGGTTAGAAAACTAGATTAACATGTATATATTCTAACCTATATTACTAACAACAAGCCTTTCAAACCGTACGACAATATGGGTGTGTGTAAGTTAGCAACCATAGTGGTGGCAGGAAATACTTCCTCATATCTAAATTAGAGAAGGTAATGATCGCGGTTTGAAACACGTTAGTTAAGTTGATTAAAAGCTGGTGGTTTGGGTTTAAAACAGACGTTACTTCACTTCGGGTTACGCACGTGATGCAGAACATTACATAGCTCCATTTGTTCCTTAAAGTTAAACATTAATGTTACCTTTGTTTTCAACTTGCGGTATTGCAACAAAAAATCTCTCTGCAGCTCAATTCTATTATGATTTTTTAATCCAAGGACTTTTTATTTTGGAAAACTTCCCTCAAGCTGAGAAAAGCAATTTAAAAACCTGTCCACAATGCCAGCAAGCAACTCCATTGAACTGAATAGATGCCATTTTGCAACACGAAAATTTGGGGCAGTCACTACAGGATGTGAGTCGAGTGCAGATGTGAGTTGCGCTTGCGTCACTTTGTGACAAGGGTTCCCCCTCCTCACCAGCCCCACACAGGTAGGCTAGACCAGATTTCAGACAAGTCTGTTTTGCTGTTAGCCACAGAATAATGAGATGGGTACATTACATAGCAGTAATTTATTATTTAGCGCAAGGCATCACATTTTCACGGCATGATCGCTGATGTCAGTTCTAGATTAGAGGCTGAAGTAGCCTACAAGAACCTGCTAATGAGAGACTTCTGTAATGCCAATACAATAAAAAATGGACCTACATAACGAAGTTTGTTCACTGCTGGCTACAAGTTAGCAATCAAACACAACAAAGGCTGTCACTTAAATGGCGTTTTGAGCTAACGTTAGCAATCAAACAATCATAGATAGCTAAAACGTTTTTGAAACGAGAAATGATTTCCATCTTTCTGTTATTGTTTGTAATGAGAAAAGTTTATTTTTTGCTTGCAGTCGGATCCGGATCCCTTGGCGTCATGCCGTAAACCGTTTAAATCTGAGCATGCGCAACTCACATCTCACATCTGCACTCGACTCACATGGGGTAGTGACAGTGCTCTTATTCTTGGTCATCTTACGTCCTGCTTTGCTCCCGTAATACCTACTACAGCCACTGGAGGGCGTTGTCAAACTATAGGTCGTTTTTGCTGCTGCAAATGACTTATGTGGGCGTTTTCTGGGGAGGAAAGTCTCATTACACTGTGTTCTTATATGATAGATATATGATAGATGGATGGATAGGTAGACAGACTGGCAGAAACAAAACATGATAGCCTTTGCTGTAGCTTCAACAGTATACTGTATATTGTAATGAATAATATTGAACTCAACTGTTTTTCTAAGTTACGGTCCTTGTGCAGTGTCACCTCAGTGTTGTCTTCAGCAGCTACAATCACTGCCCAGTTTGTAGCCTTACTGCTGCCGGTCCAGGGTACCATGTATTCTTTACCCAGGCTTGCCACATGGGGGAGCTGTTCATACACATGTTCACACGCGTAACCCAACGACAGACACTGGTGGCCTGCTAGGACAGCAACAGGCTGCTGGGATCGAATTCGCGTGCCTGTCAAAGTTGTATGACTTCTTACAAGGTAGGATGCGTAGGGTGCCAGGTTAATGGTCACTGCCGTCCCACGCTGCCACCTAGACCCACCTCTCAGTGCCACATCACCACCAGGTAAGATGGTAATCTGGTTCTGGCTATTGCCATTAACGATAGCCAGTAGACTGTCCATGTTAGACACGCCTCCTGTGGGCGTGTACACAAAGTAGTCAGTGCCCAGCTCTTCTGTTGGGGAAACCACTGCGCCATCCCCTGTGTTGGAGAGTTGGTTAAAAGAGACCACAGAGATTGCAGTACTAGATGAGATTCGAACCGCTGAGTTTGCAGTAACAAATTGCTCCTTGAGCTCGGATCCACATGGCAGAGAAACCCAACGGCTTTCACCTGCAGAGAGAGTCTGCCGGCTGGAGAAAGACACTGAATCCACCTGCAGATCAATACGTCTGGATTTGTTAAACATTCATGAGCACATTAAAACAGACTGGATGTTGTCTTTCATGGAAATGTAAAATGGGCCTAATGGGAGCATTAAAAGAGTCTGAATTAACGCAAGTACATTTCCAGGATAAAAGAATAAGAAGGATAAAGAAAATGTGGACCTTGCAGCAAGGCAGGCCTGCTTGGTTCTCTCTGGGAATTATTGTAAAGATTTACAAAGACTATTTTTACATCAAAATGGTTTTGATGTCACACTGAATGCTTGCTCTTGGGGAATTACTGGAATTGTTGGGTCTTTGTAAATTATAGAGTGTGGTCTAGACCTACTCTATCTGTAAAGTGTCTTAAGATAACTCTTGTTATGAATTGATACCATAACTAAAATTGAATTGAAATTGAAGTGAATATTAAAATCTGTGTCTGTCTTTGGTGAATGTGCCTTCTGGGCTCCAGTCTGAAATGTACTTTTCATTTTGCTAAGATGCAAACATCCGCATGCTGCATGAGTGATAATTAAAGGACTTTTTTTTGCACTGTTGCATTGTCCAACTCATTTACTTAAAAATATGATTTTCACCTGTATGTTAACATTGGCTGCAGAGCCCTGAGCAGTCAGAACCACACGGAGTCTGTGATCAACAAAAACACCCTGGTAATTAGGAAGAAATGTTGTGATGAACTCCTTTCCTGTAGAGCAACCATGGCATACTGGAGAAGAGAGAAGAGAGGAGATTTTGCAAAGTAAATCAAAGCATGACAAAGATCTTAGACTTAGTAGTTAATATTGCTGGCCTCCTACAGGTATACCTGCCAAGAGTGCAGAACAAACAGCCAAACACACCGCAAGGATTTCCATGGCTGAAAGAGAGAGAGACAGAGGGAGATAGACAATTGTAAACCAATAAACATAATGTTTTTTGTATTTAACTTTGTATGCACACATTTTGGATTAGTTTATCTGCTGGTATCTTAAAGAGCACCCTTTTTGATGCACCGGAAATATTTAATACAATTTTGTCAAATTACTTACCAAGATCATTTACCACCTTCTTTAGTCCAAATGCACGCACGTACACGCATGCACACACGCACGCATACACGCACTCATACATGCATACACACACACGCCTTGAACCTCACAGATTTAGCTATGAGTGCATAAAGTTAGTTGCGTGGATTGTTGATATATTAGAAGTTAGATTGTTACATGTCACGTGCCAGTTAACACATATATAGAAGTACTGCTTTTAACAAGATTAGGGCTTCGGTTTGGCTTAAAAGACAAGTTTAGGAAGACAGGGTCATTTTCAACATGACAAAAATGTGGAGACATGGGGTATGCACGTTTTAATTTACACTGTGTGTTTTTATGTTGTAGCTGGTTGATGGAATGCTGGGTACTTTAGTCCCGAACAATGTATAATCATGTTATAAACTCATCTTAGGTTGTCTGTGTAAAATGTGTAAAATCTTAACCCGAGAAAACATATTAGATTAAAGTAGTAGAGCATAAAGAACATTATTTTCCCCTATAATGTACTGTAAATAAATGTATATTGTTACATGTTACCTCAAAGATGATTTGCAGATGCAAATATTTCTTGATATACAATTTTTTTATTCAAAAATATGTACACACACGCACCGCATGCACACACACATACACAAACACTCACACACACACACACACACACACACACACACACACCCACACCTCAGTATAACACAAAGCAGCAGCACAAACCCCAAACTCAAAAATGACCAATGCCCCAAACAATTCTAACAAAATGGACTGAGTTTGTTGTACTGGGGTCCCTTCTACGTTTTCTTTTTCTCTGACTACTGAGAGAACCTGTAGAAAAGGAATCATCCGACCATCTGTGCTACATGTGTCAAACACAAAAGACCATAGGGTAAGCCATCCAAAGACCTTCAATTGAGTCGTATTTCTCATATTTCTCTCTCTCTCTCTCTATCTCTCTCTCTCTCTCTCCCTGATGGCCGCTCATCAAGAGTCAGGTTCTGTCCGAGGTTTCCGCCTGTTAAAGGAGGTTTTTCCTCAACGCTGTCACACCAGATGTTACTGAGTGTGGTCTAGACCGGCTCTATCTGTAAAGTGTCCTGAGATAACTTCTGGTATGATTTGACACTATAAATAAAACGGAATTGAGTTGAATTAAGCGGAGCTAAACTTTTACTATAAAGAGTTTTGACTAATCAGAAATGAATGCTGTAGCATGAATCCAATCAAACTAATGTTATTACAGCTTGATAATGTTGATAACTTTATTGTATAAATTCTGAAAGGCAAAGTAGTTTAAAGATCATTTAAATAATCAAGCTTAATCGTCAGATCACTTGCAGAAATATTGAACCCTCAATCTTTGTGACATTGTAATAAAAAATGTACCCTACAAAATGCTTTTGGTTTGTCTTCCATATTAATACAGCTGGTTGAGCAAAACCGGTTTAAATATGTCAGAGGAACGTTAGTCTGTACTAATATTGTCGATTGCTGGGATTAAGCCTAACATCTGCCGCATGATGCCAGAATAGATAAGCAGATGGCCGGGTTGGCTCAGTTGGTAGAGCAGGCACACATATACGCAAAGGTTTATGCCTCGACGCAGAGGTCGAGGGTTTCGAGTCAGACCTATGACGATTTCCTGCATGTCTTCCCTCTCTCTCCCCTTTCTCACCTAGCTGTCCTATCCATTAAAGGCGTAAAAGCCCCCCCCAAAAATAAAAAGGATATAGATATAAAATAGAATCGATATGCGGTGTAGCCAGACATTACTCCATACTCCAGCACTGTGGAGGTCTGGCAATGCAAGACTACAGGAATGCTAAATTTGCATTTTGTAAATCTGAATTATAGATACATTTGCACTATGGCTATGGTTATGGCTAACTTGCATTAACTCTAATACTAGTTGAAGTAGCAGAAGTACAAGCACTTGTAGTACTGAAAGTAACACTGCCCCGGCTGGCTGAAGACGGTTTACAGTAATAATGTGACGGTATCAGCAGATCGCCACAGAACTGAACAGAAACATGCACTAAAGCTACCTGAAGGAGCCCAAACTGTGTAAGACCATAGTTTTAAAAACAATGCTTGAAAGTTTCCATGATTCTGTAATACCGTGTTACAGTGTTACAGTGTTAGTGAACAGTGTCACAGCTTTTTGTCAATCAGATGTATTTGTCTCTCACTGCAAGCAATTATAAAACAATCAAATTACAGCTGCATTCTTTACTCCCTGCAGTGGAATTGCATGGACTAGAATGACATCTGTATTATTTTATCGTGCATACAATTATGTCCTGTAAGCATTGGGTAACAAGGTAAATTAATACATGCCAGATCCAGAGTATTGCAAATAAATCCTCAAACAAACCACAAAAAGTCAAAGAAAAACAATTTAAATCATGCTCACAGTTTGATTTTCAGAAATTCATGCTGCTACTAATTTTATAACTGACAAAACCTGCACTGTATAGTAATAATAATAATGGAGAAATGCAAATCAATACTAATTAAAGTGCTCATATTATGCTCATTTTCAGGTTCATAATTGTATTTAGAGGTTGTACCAGAATAGGTTGATGTGGTTTAATTTTCAGAAAACACCATATGTTTGTTGTACTGCAGACACATTGCTGCAGCTCCTCTTTTCACCCTGTGCGTTGAGCTCTCTGTTTTAGCTACAGAGTGAGACATCTCACTTCTGTTCCATCTTTGTTGGGAGTCGCACATGCGCAGTAAGTACTGCTAGCCAGTCAGAAGCAGAGTATGAGGGCGTGCCACGCTAGCAGCTAGGCTAGCATTATAACGTGTGTTACAAAGTGACCACGTTGGTCTCTGAAGTAAAGGCTGGACTACAATAGAGCTGTTTTGAGCAGTTTGGGAACAGTGTTTTCTGTTGGAGATGGTAAGTCCCTTTGGGGGGGACTTTGGTCTTTTTCACTTTGTAAACCTATAACATGCACAAAAAAGATATATAACACAATAAGGAAAAGGGAAAAAAGTCAAAAAGCATAATATGAGCACTTTAAATATCCTTTCCAAGCTTTGAGAGGAAACTAAACAACCATTTAATTATTTACATAAACTACCTGTATATTGAGTTTATATACGGTAGTGATGAACTGCATTTCATCACCCGCAGTCTTTATATTGTTGACTTCATATACTATACACATGTAACACGTCATAAACCTAAACATTTTCATCAAAATAGCCAAGATCCAATGTCATAATGTAAAACCCTGTTATAGTTCCCCAACCAGCACAATTATCAGCAGAGGCATCCATACTGTACCTGCAGCTGACCATGGAGAGAGTGGATGGAGGGAGGCAGGACGGAGGGAGACTTATATCAGCGAGGGGCAGAGAAACATCACATCACATGCTGGTGTTTAGTTCTGCTTGATTTAAAAGCAAATTGAATATTGGTGTGCTAAAGAAATTGCTGTGTGGTTACTGCAAGGCAAAGGTGTTGGCCTGACATGGATGTGTTTGCACATGTCACTTAGTTATATAAACATCAACCAACATTATCCTGTTGAAGGTTGAGTCGAGTGTGCACCTTGCTTGACAATTGGTTGTTTTTCCATTTAGTTTTTGAAGGTGTATTTTAAAGACACAAAAGTCCAAATAATCTCTTCTTTATTAACTAACCCACATCTAACCTTAGCATCCTTAGCTGGCAGACTCTGCTCTTAAACTGTTGATGCCATTTCCAACAACCTACAACTGTGAAATCGGATTTTCCACACTTGTTGGTCTGAAAACAAAACAGCAGAACCGGATTAATGTGGACCCCGATATGAGACTAAAACCCTCCAGTTTGGAGCCAGACATTGTGTCCCTGATGCCTCAGCATAAACAGCACCATTCTTCCCATTAAGATGGCAAAATAGACAATGAGTGAGTCAGCTGTTTGTAAAACTGTCATTTAATTTGGCTGTAATTTGTAATATACTGTTGAAGTAGGATGGCTATTTTCTTTTGGGATATTTTGGCATTTAGGTTCATTTTCATTTTTTAAAGATTATTTTTGGGGCATTTTAGGCCTTTATTTTCACAGGACAGATGAAGACATGAAAGGGGAGAGAGAGGGGGAATGACATGCAGCAAAGGGCCGCAGGTCGGAGTCAAAACCCGCGCCCGCTGCATCGAGGAGCAAACCTCTACATATATGCGCCCGCTCCACCAACTGAGCTAACCAGGCCACCATAAGTTTTTTTTTGTGGTCCTAGCCTGGCTCTGCCCTCCTACGTACTTCCGCTCAATTTTGATTTTCCTTCAGCACTACGTCTGGGTTTGAGGTATATTCGCAGGTTTTCTCTGGCCAGTCTTTACCGGTCCAATCAGCGAACAGAGGGAGTGGCTGACAACGATGACGTTGAGGTTGTGCGCTAGTTTGAGTTTCAGTTCCGTAATGGCGGCAGAGAAAGATGTGAGCCAAGCCATTTGTTCCGTTGTGACAACGTTTGCAAATATCCAGAAGTTAAAGCCCGAGCAAAAAATCTTTGCTGAGTTTTGTTGGCTGCCATGATGTTGTGGCCCTCCTCCCCGCAGGGGCCCGGAAAAGTTAGATTTTCCAGCTCGCTCCGTTAGTGGTGAAGGAGTTGGCTAAGGCTAACGCTAGCGATGCTCAGCCGACATCACGACCAAACGCTAGCGATTGGTTATGGCAGCTCCAGAGTGGCTCTGGGCAGATCCAATAGTTTTAAACTTCAGCAAGAGTACCTACCTTCTAGGAAGTTAACACGTGTCAATGCAATACAAATGAAATGTACCAGAGTCTACTAGGACCAGGCTAAAGTGGTCCTTGGTCTGAAAAAACAAACACCGAGATAGATAATATGAACATATAATGCATTTGTGTAAAGTGTCCGTACTTGATTTCCCGTCAAGACTAATTACCACGACAACAGACATGTCATTTCACCGCACTCACACTATAATTTTCCTCTGTAAATCTCTTATCTCTTTACTGAACAGCCATTTCTGGCTGCGCCTGCATCCCTCTTTAATGCAACAACAACATACTGAAGCATTAGTGGACTGTCTGTAAAACTAACATTTACTAAAGGTGGAGATGGGTTAACACAATGTCATGTACACAGTGTCATATAAACATTATATTGCATACCCAAGGATGAAATCTAATCCACTTTATACAGTATAACAGCATGAGCAGTCTATCCTGTTTGAATCACATGGACGAATGGATAATTGCCCTGTTTTCATAACTGCACAAAGCTGTGTACAGTGACAGTCCAGGCCTGCCCAAAAGAAGGTGGCATCCTGACCAGGATCCAAGTATTTTATTGACCAAAAGGCAAATGAATGGAACATTGACAGGGCGTGAGTTCCAGTAAAATCACGAAGTGTGTGACCGACCGCAAGCTTGAATTGATCGTCCCATGTATCACTAAAGCCAACAACATCATCTGGGTAGACAGCGCAACCTGCAAGACCTGCTGCAACCATATTCATAAGGGATTGGAATAAAACTAGTTTTAGTTTTCAAAACTAAGTGCCAGCCACTTTCCAATCCCTTATGAATATGGTTGCAGCAGGTCTTGCAGGTTTCGCTGTCTACCTAGATGATGTTGGCTTTAGTAATACGTGGGACGATCAATCCCAGTACACCTTCAGTAAATCAAACTTGCCAAATAATTTTGCAGAACCAACGTGGACAACGCAGCACCCATTCGATTTATCCACCAGCAAACATGCATCTCACTTCCAACTCCACTATTTTACATTTATCTGACGATAAAAACTTGTTTAATTGGAGAAGCATCAGCCTACCAACATCAATGTTGTGTTCAATGAGATGTGTACACTCAATAAGCTAGGGTAGCATGAGCTCATAAACAGTTGATGTTACACAAAGTCTCAAAGTTTTTTTTAGCCTAAGACAGGATCATCAGGAACAGCATCAGGACCTGAAGACACAGGATCAACTAGGAGTGCAGGACTAACATTTGCTTGCTGAGTTGGAGTCCAGTAGGCCTACATTAGAAACAGCATGATATGGCTTCAACAAGTTAACATGGCACAACTGAGAAGGTTTTCTCAGGTTTGTAGTAGCAATCAAATCGTTCAGGGTATGGGCCTATGAACCTCGCTTGAAACGGAAAACCTACAAGTAGTCGTGCCGCTGGAAGTTCCGCCAGATGTCCCTCATTTTCGGCCGGATGTCCGTCCCCTTCCTCTTTCTTTGTGTTGCCGTTCGAAACTCTGGTGGATTTGTGAGGACTATGGTTAACTGCTCCTCAGATCTCTGCAGGGTAAATCCAGACAGCTAGCTAGACTATCTGTCCAATCGGAGTTTTTTGTTGCACGACTAAAACAACTTTTGAACGTACACGTGTTCCACCAAAACAAGTTCCTTCCCGAGGCTATTTTGAAGAAACACCGTTGCTCGATCCAGCGCTTAACACCACCCAAGACGATTGGGATTGGTTTAAAGAAATGCCAATTAACCAGAGCACGTTTTTCTCCCATCCCAGAATGCTGTGTGACTAGCCAGACTAACCTACAAATGACACGAGAACATGATCACCAAGGGCAGGGCACAGAAATTTTTGGGCGGCGGGGGCACAAGGAAAAAAATAAGGTATTGCCTAAATAATTATTTATTAACTCAACACTCAACAAAATAATCAGTTCACACAGAGACTTTTGAGTATTCACCAAGTTAATCAGAAACAGCAAAGGAAACTCTGCCACAATGTGCATGTTTTCTATGCTACTAGTATCAAGTATGTATTTAGAATTATTTAGAATAAGTGACTGCACCAAGGAGAGGGACATTGTTTCAATAGGAATTTGTTTATTTTGCAAATGGCAATAAATCATTTAAATTCTTTTGGTGCTATTGGAATAAATAACACTTCAATCTCAACACAATTCTTCACACTAAACTGAAGACGGCTGTTGCTGCAATTTTTACAGGAAAAAACTCTGCATCAATAATGAAAAAACACTGTTATTATTAGATGAGGAGCCTACAATCAAAATGATGAAGTAACTGTTTAATGCAGGACACTTCTTTTAATGTTGTGGTCAATTTAGGTCTATTTTGCTTTCCATGTCTTCTTTTACTCTAAATGGAAATAAAACTTCCAAAATACACATTAGGCTGCATCTGTAGATTTCTTCTTAATTCATCTTTTTATTTAAATCTAACATTTAAAGGTGCACTATGAGTTCCTGCATGGTTTCAGCACAATTTCATTTTTGTCTCAAATCGTAGGCATCTCTCCTTGATCCGCTAGCTGCCTGCCCCCTGAACACACTGTGAAAAAGCCCGGTCTCTTGAGACAACACAGATAGCAAACAGTCATTGAAACTTAAATCAACATTCCATCGAACGCTGATGTTGATTCTACATCATCCTCCGTACATGGGTGTGCGCTCTACTTGGTGGGAACCCACACCACGCTTTTTAAGGTAAAACCAAATTAATTTTATTATTTGTCCTCTTTAGCAAATTTCCAGTTCATGGTCCTCTGACGTCTGACTGGTTTGTTGTCCAGTCCCTCCTGCCCGGTCTGGCGCATAGCGCAGCCACTTTTGCACAGCCTGGGCAAAAGTAAATTGGGTGACGGCGGCTGTCTCCATCTGCTGTGTAAGAGCTATAAAACAGAAAATACAAGCACAATGCAAAACATTTGCCTTTAAGTTAAACAGAACACCCCAATGTACATGTATGCACACTTGGAAACCAATTCAGTAGCCTAAGATTTTTCAATGATCGGATAAGGCAGTTTGTCCAGTGTTGTATGCTAGCCTATCATGTTTTCCCTACATTCAAAGCACTTTTTAAAATTGCCCAAGAACATGTGCATGGGTTCCTTCGAATTAAAGGGAGGCAAAAAGTATCAGCTTGCAGTGACACCATTTGTAAGGAAGATTTTGGGACAGGACACACCCCAACAGACACACACACTCACACACACACACACACACACACACACACACACACACACACACACACACACACACACACACACACACACTAGAAGATTACCTTTTTACTTGCTTCAGTCCCTCCTGCAGGTGATGTCTTTCTTTTTTCCCTCTCCGCCTGGCATTTTCCTCTCTACAAACACATTACAACACCATTAGAGCAACAAATACAGTCATATCCAAACAAAGCCTTGCCCAACATCAGTTCAAAATAGATTTTTATACTAAGACTAGAGATGGCCCGATACCATCTTTTGCTTCCTGATACCGATTCCGATACCTGAACTTGCGTATCGGCCGATACCGAGTACCATAGGCGGCGCTAGGCTATTTTTAGGGGTGCTGAAGCACCCCTAAATATCATCTCAGCACCCCTGAAAATAAAGTCCTTTTTGTGATAATGTGAGATCGTTTAGTGCTCAAAGTAGTGGCGGTTTTTGGCACGGGCGAACCGGGCAGCCACTTAACTTAAAAAAATATATATAAATAATCCTCTGTGCCGCGAAGCGTTTTTCTGTTTTCTATCATTTCACTGTGTGGGGAATTGGCAGATCAGCGCCCCCAGCAGCTGCAGGCGCCCTGCTTGCTGAGAGAGGTCAGCCCCCCCTACTTTCACAATGAAATGGACTAGTCCGTCCCACAGTGCGCCGCCAAAGATAAACAAACGGTGACAGGAGAAATGGGAAGTACACGGAGACGGAGAAAGACGAGTCTAAACGGTCTAAACTTTTCTGTTATGTCAATGGTCTAAACGCCAAAATGAAAACAAGTTACTCAAGCGGCTCAAATAAAAGAAAAAAGCGAAAAGACATGTTTTCGGGAGTAGCTGAACCTTCATCAGCTCTACTTTGGTAGCCTACACAATGCATTCTCTGTTGATTAGTTGATTACATTTGCCTTCTGGTTGACAGCACAAAGGAGCGAGGAGAATAGAGAGGGAGAAGGGCAGAGAGAGCAAGATGAACAAGGTGAGAAAATGGCTAGGTAGCCTATAAGACATGTATATGGTAGTGTTTTATTTTCTCTTTTATTTGAAGATTATTTTCTAGTTGATTACAAAATGTTTTGTATGTGATTGTCAGTGATATGACAGAGGGAGGGAGATAGAGGGAGAGAGGAGGATAGGGAGAGAGAGAGAAGGATGGAGAGAGAGTGGACAAAGAGAGGGACCTGGAAGAACCAGGTGAGAAAAGGCTTATTTTACCATTCAAGGTATGTGCAGGGGTGTAGCTCCAAATTCTGGGCCCTGTGAAAGGCATTTTCTATGGGCCCCTCCCTGCAGCCAAAGCTATGAATTCTAGCATATTTTTGGGCCCTCCTCACATGGGGGCCCTGGGCACTCAGTCACCTCCCCCAGTCCAACACCCCTGGGTATGTGTGCTGCAATAATCATGCTTTGTAGTTTCCATTTTTTCTCACAAGAAGTCATGATTTAAGGGTTTAAAAAAAAAAAAATCTTACGGGAGCATGCCCCCAAACCCCCCTAGCTTAACTGCTATCAACTTTTCATTAGGGGCTGAGCACCCCCAAAGGTCAGATCCTAGAATCGCCCATGCCGAGTACCGATCCGACACCAGTGTGTCATATATTTTATTATGTTTTAACAGCTGTATACTACTATCCGTGTATGGATGTGATATGATTTCTATCTTTGTTGTCTGCCTGGCTCAGGTTAAACTATTTGTGAAACATGAACAAATACAAACAATGAATGCTTCAGAACTTTCTTTTATTATCCAGTTTGACAGGAAAAAGAACATGAATAAACTACTTTAACGTAGATTTTCTTTAGGGCTTTATTACGTGGTATCGGATTGGTGCATAAACTCCCGTACTTCCCAATACCGATACCAGCGTTTTAGGCAGTATTGGAGCGTATCGGTATCGGAACATCTCTAACTAAGACTAGTGCTAGCTAGCATTACCTAACATGACCTAATTCTAAAAGTTGTCCTCAGCGAAATCCAAAGCTATAATGCAACTACAAATGGAAATTCAGTCATATCCAATCATTTCCTTGCCAAACATAATTTCCAACTTGATTTGTATCATATTCTAAGACTAGTTACTGCTAGCTAATGCGAGCTAACGTTAGCTAACATTAGCTATTTTTAAAAGTTGTCTTCAGCAGAATCCAAAAGCATGATGGACACTAACCATCATGTTAAGCAGTAACAGTATTTGATTTGGTACAATTCATTCATATCGAACATTACATAAGCAAGCTTACCTGATCATGTGGATATGGGTCCCATAAGAGATGTGTCCGGTGCAGTATGTTGGTCTACCACCCGATGATCTCCCAGTCAATCAAAAATTTATGGATTTTCAATCATATTTCCTGGTCAACTATATATCGATGCATTTTCAATCATATTTCCCGGTCAACTCTAAATCAATGACTTTTCAACACATTGGCAATATCGCCCAGTAAACCAAATGTATCAATGCTTAATCAATCATAAAGATAACTGATCAATATTCCAATGTCGTTGCCATCAACATTAATAACGTCAGGTTTCGTCGATATAGCAGTGGTGATTCAACATTTATTTTGCATTGAAATTTCAATATCAACCATAATGATGATTCAGATGGAAAATCTATATTCATTCAATGTTGGCTTGCTGTCTGGGAACACTAGGGGCACAGGCTGTGCACAAAAATACAACAAACCACGTTCCAGCCGATCACTGACAAGATGGTTGGGGGAGGGGTTGCCCCTAGTGCCCCTAGTATTTGTTTGATGTTTTCAACCCCTGTGTTGTCTCCTGAGACCGGGCTTTTTCACAGTGTGTTCAGGGGGCAGGCAGCTAGCGGAAAAAGGAGAGATGCCTACGATTTGAGACAAAAATGAAATTGTGCTGAAACCATGCAGGAACTCATAGTGCATGCACCTTTAAGGGGGGAAGACTCATCATTAATTGGGCCTTTTCAAATGTATGCATATTAGTGCATTTTAATTAGTTAACGCCTAATTTGCACATCACTGTGGAGATTGTGATGACGTTATTAGACACAGATTTTACTGTAGCTGTTCACCTGGAGTGTCTCCATTTAGTACAGATTAGAACATTAGCCTGTATGGCCATGGCCATATTCATAAATAAATAAAAATAAAAAAACGCATCCAGAAAAAAGGGCACTTTCTCTCAGGGGCGTAGCACAAAGTTCTGGGCCCTGTAGAAAGGCATTTTCTATTGGTCCCTCCCCGCATCCACAACTATTCATTCTAGCATCTTTTTGGGCCCTCCTCACATGAGGGCCATGGGTCCGATACTGTCTAAAATGCTGGTATCGGAAGTACTGGAGTTTATGCACCGATCCGATAACACATAATAAAGCCCTAAAGAAAATCTACGTTAAAGTTTATTTCTTTTTCTTTTTCCATCAAACTGACCGTCAAACTGGATAATAAAAGAAAGTTGTTTGGTCATGTTTCACAAAGAGTTTAACCTGAGCCAGACCGACAACAAAGATAGAAATCATATCACATCCATACAGGGATAGTAGTATACAGTTGTTAAAACATAATAAAATATATGACACACTGGTATCGGATTGGTATCGGCCGATATGCAAGTTCAGGTATCGGAATTGGGAAGCAAAAAATGGTATGGACCGTCTCTAATGTTTATACAATTTATTTATTACTTTTTGAACTGTAATGAATGAAATACTTTCAGCAAACCAGGTGTAACTGCTGATATATATTTTTAAGCAAATCACAATTTCTATTTTGTTTAATTAATTGAGCTGCTCCACAATCTACCTCCCCAAAGTATCCCCTGGCAACAAATGTGATTTGATTAAAAAAAAAATCTGCTTACTACTTACTTAGTGGGGTACAAGCCATGGGTACAAAACCTGAATCACTGTAAACTGTCGTTTCGTTGTGCGCGCTCTCGCGGTTCTTGTGCACTGCTCGGAAGGCGGGCACTGTACGCCCCGCTATGACGCAGCAAAGCGTTTTTGTTCTTTTTAAACATAAAAATTAGATTTATTCGCATTTGTTTTTGAAACAATTGCATGCTGACTGTAATGTATGTGCTGTACATATTGGGGGTTGTCTCTGGATATAAAAAAAAATATACATATTTGTTTTATTTTTTACGCGGGAGGTCAAAGGTTACTAACAAAATGGCTGCACACACTCGAGCCGCCACCATAATGCTGTCAACAGCCAGATAGTGAGGAAAAATTTGGATGTTTTGATCCCCGGCGACCACAGCAATCATTATACGGAACTATTCTCACGCCATACAACACCGACTGCTGGCCATGGCGACTAATATTTATGGATAAGTCCACTGCGGCTGCATTAAAAACACTGTACAGCAATCTGTGGGGATACAAACCGAACACAGAGAGCCTAACCGTATAGCGGATAGTCAGCCCAACACGGCTGCAGGGAAGAAGGAAACATCACGGGCATGTTGGAACTTCAGTCAAGACACAACTGCAAGACACGAAGATGAACAGGAAGAAAGATAAAGGATTTGAGAGCCCGCGCCCCTTTAAATTATAAGTATTTTTTGTGTGTGTAATTGGGTCCTTGTTGGCTTAAAATGAATGTGTTGGTTTGCAGTCGATAGTAGGGCAAAGATGACGTTAGCTTAACATTATTAACGTGCATAGAGAGAAAGAGAGGGAGTACCGTTAAGTTCGTCACATATTTACATTGTTCTCCTGTCGCTGCTTTTTACGACCCACCAGGTGGTGTGCATCAACAACATCAACTTCCAGAGGAAGTCCGTCATTGTGAGTACTACAGAAGTTACAGTACATATAACGTTACAGTACCAAATATAATATACAACGGTCATTCTGCTGTGGCTAATATTAAACCAAGGTGCATCCTATCCAGTGCTGCACCCAATGTTATATTATAGTTGACTGCTTGACAAGTGTTCAACCCTTTTTTGGCCACCTACACCTATTTACACTCATTCACATAGTATTACATGGAGAACTCAGATTTATTAAATTGTTAGTGTAATGATTCATAATTTGTATTTGCCAGATATTATGAAGTCTTATGTGTCAGACTTGAAAAAATTTCGGTATTTTTCAACCTGGACCCTATTCTCCTAATGTAGAGCTGGGTGATATAGGGAAAATCAAATATCAGGATATTTTGACCAAATACACCGATGTCAATATTGCAGCAACATTGTAGGGTTGGCAATTGGTGCTTTCTCAAAATATTTACACAATGAGATTTTAGATAAATAATCATCAGTGATGTGAATATAATGACTAAGTGGGTAAAGGTCAATAACAGAACAGCTAGAACAGTCCGTTAAGTTCAGAAAATCCCACCACTTTACTGTAATGCAGCTTTTAAAGCCAGGAAAAGACAACACTTGCCTGTTTTATATTGTGCTATATGACATCCAAAATGTTAGACGATATCTAGCCTCATACATCGATATAATGTGGATATATTGCCCAGCCCTACTCCCAAGTTTTAACTTAGTGCTCTTTAAACAGAACAAACTCGGATCAAAAAGTGGACCCACAGGAAAGGGACTCTGTTCTTTTTGCGTTCACGTTGTCAGTTTACTTGAAAGAGGACTCAGTTCTCTTTCTGATGGGGCATCAGGGCTGAAATACCTACAGGGCAAAAGGCAAAACAAAACTGAAGTGTGTTGTGTTCACAATGTACAGGTAAATAGAACCGCAACACAGACTTGAAGCAAACCGTACTCAGACCACCTCCCGTGGAGGTCTGAGTACGGTTTGTCCAGAAGGGTCTGAGTCCCTTTTGGAGGGTTCACATATGTGCAAAAAATATGGACTAATAGATCTGAGTTCTTTTGGAGGGTCTGAAACACCAAGTGTGAAAACCCCCTAAGTGTATTGGGAACAACATTGTTTGAAATTAGTTCAGTATTTAGAGCGAGAGCACTGCAGCCAACAGGTGCAAATCGGACGGTAATGTAATCCTATGGGGGAAAAGTGAACGTTTACATCCACTAAAAGTGTCCACATCCACAAAGGTTTTTGCCACTGACAGGCTCTGATTGTTATTACTGTGCTACAGCCCAATAGAATTATGTGAAATATAAGAACAAGGACACGGAAAGTCCAGCACAGATAATAGTGTTTGGAACATTTATTGGTGAACAAACCCTTTTATGCAGTAATTGTCTAATCCAGACAATGAAAATCACTTTAGCTACTGTTGACAATTGTAGTCCCAATTGACCAACTTCTTCCTCTCTGTTGCATCCCTTAGGGCTATGTCGAGCTGACCATTTTCCCCACAGTGGTCAACCTGAACAGGATCAAGCTTAACAGTAAACAGTGCCGCATCTACAGGGTCCGCGTCAATGAACTGGAAGCCCCATTCATTTACAATGACCCGACACTGGAGGTGTGCCACCATGAGTCCAAGCAGTGAGTATTCAGCGTAATAATAATGAGCAGTTCTGAAATTGACATAGCTTGGAATTTTTTGCCATAGGCTTCTAGTTGTTGGTCTACAAATTAAATCCTACTGTGTTGCATAAGATCTGTCAAATCAACATTGTCTACTTACTTTGCTAGTAGGCCGACAACAACAGTAGCTAGTTGTATGGTTGAGTGAAAGGCTGAAAAATGTCAGCTTAACAGTGACCACTGTTCTCCGAGGCACCAAACCAAAATAAAACCGTCATACCAAATTCACTTGAAATGTTTATGCTTCATAACTAGCAATATTGAATTTATTTACTACTCATCAGGATATTTACCATCCAAATCTCCAAACAGGTTTGGCAATAAATGTAACCATAAAGATAAGGTTTGGGGGATATAATTATATTTATTCTGTGAGTCGCTATACATTCATAAGCCGTCGAATTAGATTTACAGGATTTTTGCATACATTTTATACATAATCCTGATTGATTGAGTATTTATTTAACTGAATTACCAACATGGAAATCTAGCAATTTTATCTGTAAAAGGTTTCTCAATTGAATTTTAAGAATATGTGGGATAAGAAACTCATTTCTATTTTTTTCTATTAAATAGACAAAGTATTTTTATTTATGTTGTTACATTTGGAGTACTGGCGAACATTTGACCATGGCTGGGTATACAGGTAGAGAAACTGTATGGTGCCAATATGATTTAGTGTAAATGTTTTTTTTGTGCGTCTATGTAGGAGGAACCTCAACTATTTCTCCAGTGCGTACACCGCAGCAGTGAGTGCTGTGGACCCTGACGCAGGACACGGGGAGCTGGTCATCAAAGTTCCCCCTGAACTCTGGAAACAAGGAGATGGTAAGACGGTGGCGAGAAGGCCACTTCAAATTAAAAAGGCACGCAGAGTTGTTTTTGATCAGGAGGAATCCAAAGTGTGTTTAGGCCACATAAACTGCTGGCCTTTTTTAAAATTCCATCATCTTCACCAGAAGAAAGAAAGAAGATACAATTCCATAATAATAATCCCTTACCTGATAGTTTAAATTGACACGGGCACATGAAGTTGATTACCAAATTCCCCTGGAACAAGTGAAACATTTTTCAGTGTGGGATTATTAATAGAAATGGAACTATGAGGTCATGACTGATACACCAATGTTTCTGTGTTTTGTGTCTCCAGATTTAAAAGTTTTGAAGGTGTACATAGAGTTTTCCCTGGACCAGCCGAAGGGAGGTCTCCACTTTGTTGTTCCTGATGTGGAAGGCAGCATGGCGGAGCGAGGAGCTCATGTGTTCTCCTTTGGATACCAGAACTCAACCAGGTCTAGAAACAACGGCTGCGTCCAAAATTCCATACTAACACGCTATTTATTTAGTAGGCTAAAACAGTATGTGAAATTTTTTTAGTATGTCCGAAACCTTAGTATGAAACCAATAGTACGCAAATTGCATACTATTTCCGGTAAAATATTACAGTATGCGATACTGGACACTACGTCGGCATAAATATCCCACAATGCAATGCGCTAGCAACGACAACGTTCACACCAAACAAACAGATAGAAACCGAGGATCTCTGTTAACGTCAATAACGCTCTGGTTTACATTTCTACATATTTAAACAACTGTTGGTGTAGTTATTCACCTCCTTTCAGTAATTTAAGCGTTATCTGGTGATGCCGCTCGAGCGGAGGTCGGCAGGGGTTACCATGGTTACGCGTCTTCAACGGCACAAAGGCTCTCAGGAAGTGACGTTGAAAATTACAGCTTAGTGTGTCTGAAAAGATCCACACTACTGTTTATTTACACAAAAGCCTGTTGAAGGATAGTATACATCTTGAGTATGTAGGGCAGAGGAGGAGATTTCAGACGCAACCACTGACTAACCATGATTTACAGTAGTCTCCAAACTGGAGATTGAACCATTTTGTGTATCGCTACATGCACTTTGTCCATTTTCTGTATGTGCACGTGCTCCGAGCTCATCATAGTGTCTGCTTCCTCAGGTTCTGGTTCCCCTGCGTCGACTCCTACTCGGAGCTGTGCACCTGGAAGCTGGAGTTCACCGTGGATGCTTCCATGGTGGCTGTGTCCTGTGGCGATCTGGTGGAGACTATCTACACCCATGACATGAGAAAGAAGACTTACCACTATGTCCTCCCCATCCCCACCGCGGCCCCCAACATCTCCCTGGCTGTGGGGCCCTTTGAAATCCTTGTAGACCCCTACATGCATGAGGTGGGTTTGCAGTGACCAGTGGTGGGTTTAAATGAGGATGTTTCTGTAGTTCTTTAGTTTGGGATGTCGAAAAGGAATTTTGGATGTCTATATTGATTATTTGTTTTTAGACTAGCAAAAGTTATAATGGTGTTATTACTTTTCCAAAACATCTGCTTTTACTTAAACAGTAAGCACAGAATACCATACGTGTTCTGGCTCATGTGTTTAAAGTCACAGTGGAACAGTAGTCGGAGAATTTAGCTTTATCTTCTGTCATTTGATGCATTTCTAATTTCATTTCATTTATTTATTAATAAGGACAATGCACATTTCTGTAAATGTGCCAGTGTTAGCCAGCCGGCTAAAGTCCCGTAGTCCTGGTTGAAACAAATATGTGGACAGGGTTTAGTAACGAGAGAGATATATAAAAGACTTGGGTCATCCGGTCAGGAAGAGCAGCATAAGGGAGGAATGAACAAATTACATCTCAACCACACTCTTTAGAAATGGAAAGGTTTTTGCTGACTAATATCCAAACACACACCTCTCAAAATAGCTGGTCAGCCGAAATCACATTTGACTGGATAAACCTATGTGACCGCATCCGTGTTTAAGATGAGTCATCGAAAAATAATTTTACACTAAAAGGGATATTTCATATAAAAATACTCAAAAAAAATGTTTTGACACATTTAGTGTATAAAAAGAGATGATGAACAAAGGGACACAGGAATAGAAATTGGAAAATGTATTTTTAATTTTGTAGGAAATGAATGGGTTCTGAATATAATCGTTCATTGCAACCCTGAAGTGAGTTTCCCCTACACTGACACTGTGGCTGAGGTGCTGTAAATAACTGGCAAAGGGCGTTTCATAAGTGACTGGCAGCGTGCCACAGCTTCTATAGACCTCTTGACACTCTTCAAGGCAACGCGTAGTCACCTTTACAGGAGCAGAGAGCTGCTGCCAACCCGCTACCCCAACAGTCTGACTCAGAAAAGGTTTTATTGCCACAATAAGTACACTTATGTGGAATTTGCCTTGGTGAAAGGTACATACATAAACAAACAAAAAAAGGGGTGTTCAACGTTTTTTAAGCCAATGACTCCTTAACTGAAAGAGAGACGGAGCAAGGACCCCCTGCTACATATTGTAGAAAAAGAAGTTGTATATTAAACTGGGCCTACAATAACGTGTGGGTGGCCTAAAGCCTTTATACATACAGTACCTTTTTTGCATAAAATACTAAGCTTTTAACATGGCATTATAATTGTTGGCATGATTTTATAAATCAATTTTTTAATTTTAAAACATACATGCGGCACAGTGAATCTTTAGGATTAACTGTATACGTGGATGACTATTTTACCTATTGGGCAGTTAGCCTATCATCAGTGGGGATTTATATTTGCTAATAATATGTTGGCTTCATGTTAAGACTTTTTCATTTCTGAAAAAGACTTTCAAAAATGAACAATAATTTGGAGGCCCCCCTGCATTGACTGTGAGGACCCCCTTGGGGTCACAGACCCCCCTGTTGAAGATCCCTGAGATAAACAATTAATACAGAAAAACAAATATATACATACAAAGTAAGAAAAAAAACTCCACTATTCTAATATATTAATTAATCGCTAAACAACACACCAAACTGCAGCCATCTGTTGAACATTACTTGAACTTTATCTCAACATAAACAACTGAATAGTTTTTTACTGCAGGCCTGATATAATGTTGTAATATTTTGCCCATCCTTGTGTTTTCTATTAATGACCACTAGATGTCCCTAAACACACGGTAGCAGCACTGAATATGACTTCAGTCAAAGAATTTCTAATATAGGAAGAAGTTCCACTCCCTCGTTACTTCCGGCTTCTGAACTGGTTGCAGTTCCACCAGAGTTCCATATAGCTCATATGGCTCACAGGCCAGTGCAGAATGAATGGGACTCTATGGAGTTATACCCCTCAAAACCCCTTACTTTTCTCAGGATATAATTTTTTGTCTAGTAATTTGAATGTTGTATTCGAAAGGGGAGGCTAAGAAAATACACACTGCTGTGTGTTAGATTTTTTTAAAGTGGCTTTTTTGTTCTAAAAAGCCTTTTAAAATGTCAATGACGTCATACACATATACCTTCGGATGCCGTCAAGCGGGATCTCCGATCGTAATCAGTCCTTCACTGATCAATCAGCATTCATTAGCAGAATGCTAGCATGTTATGGGCTACAACGACTCACCCTGTAAGAAATCAAAAGGACATAAGTACTCGTTCATTCAACTTTCGACCTATAACCCATGTTGAACTTGCAAAAACTACAATCAAATCTGAGGTTTCTCAACGACAATCAGGCGAAAGAGACACATTTAGCCGTCTAGCTCCATAGAGTCCCATTCATTTTGCACTGGACCGCGATCACCCCCAGTGGAACTCTGGTGGAACTGCAACCAAAATCCGGTACAATGGGGCTGGATAGGGAGTGGAACGGCTTTCCGTAGACCGGCTTTGCTTCAGTGAAGTAGTGTAGTATATGGACATGTGTCATGGTAGTAAATCCAGTAAAGAAACACAAAGGGGACATTCCTGCTATTTAGACAGAATCATAGGCGTAGATTTCGGGGGATGCAGTGGATATATTATCACCGCTGTGGTCTCACCAGAGAGCTAACTTTGAACAGTTTTGTATCGGTCTTTTTCTACACTTTCCTTTTCGGACATTTTGAAATCTGCTGCATAAGTAGCTATACCATTGCTGTTTGCCCCCCCCCTCAGGTGACCCATTTCTGCCTGCCACAACTGCTGCCACTGCTCAAACACTCCATGTCCTACCTACATGAGATTTTTGAGTTCTACGAGGAGATTCTGACATGCCGCTACCCTTATTCCTGCTTCAAGACTGTGTTTGTGGACGAGGCCTATGTACAGCTGTCTTCCTATGCTTCCATGAGTATTTTCAGGTAAGCATGAGATGGAGTGTGTGCATTTCTCTCTGTTTTTTCAGGTGAGGTTAGGATTGTGCCTGATCTGTGTCCCCTACATACTAGTCTTGCATTGCCAGACCTTCCTCCACAGTGCTGCGGAGGAAGGTCTGGCTAGTCCACACTGCATTCCGTGATTGGAGGAAAACATGCTCTGGTTTATTGGCATTTATTTAAAGTGCTCCCAGTATGCTCATTTTCAGGTTCATAACTGTATTTAGATGTTTACCAGAATAGATTTACATGGTTTAATTTAAAAAAACAAAACAAAAAAAACAACTTGTTTTTGTTGTACTGCACATTGCTGCAGCTCCTCTTTTCACCCTGTGTGTTGAGCTCTCTGTTTTAGCCAAGGGGGTAAGCTTCGCTTCAGAACGCGAACCTCCGATGGCGCCATTTTGTTGCTACAAAGCGATCACCTCTTGTTAGCATTTCACTGACCGCCATTTTTTTACGTCACTTGACAGAGAATAACTTTACATCTGAAGCATTCAAAGACTCTATTTCTCCATTGTTTATTTCTAAAGAAACACGACAATGTATAAAAGGCTCCATTACCTTGTACCTCACGTTATAGCTCCGTAGCAGACGTTTTTGTAATAATAAGCTAACGATTGTGTCATAACCAAGTGACTTACTGTCGCATAGTAGAGGAATTACCGTATAGTACAGGAGAAGCTCGCAGGCAGTTTCGACTTACATTAGCTGTTTAGGTTTAATTACTAATGTTAACTAGCATGTTAGTTAACAATAATTAGCTTGTGCTTATGTTATCTCCTTACATATACCTATTCTTGAGATTTCTCTTGTCACAGCTACCAGAAGACTTACAACTTTCAGACACGTTGCTCACGTCACATTTACGTTGTCTCTGTCAGTTGGAGGCTGCGCAGTAAAGCAAGAGATCACCGGAAAAGTGCTTCTAATAGCCTTCACTGGTCTCCGTCCAGAGCAACGAGCTCTATTGGTCCATTTTATATATGTCAATGGTTTTAGCTACAGAGTGAGGCATCGCACTTCTGTTCCATCTTTGTTGGGCGTCGCACATGCTCAGTAGCTAGGTAAGGACTACTAGCCAGTCAGAAGCAGAGTATGAGGGCGTGCCACGCTAGCAGCTAGGCGAGCATTATAACGTTACAAAGTGACGAGCGTTTGTCTCTGAAGTAAAGGCTGGACTACAATAGAGCTGTCAGTTTGAGAACAGTGTTTTCTGTTGGAGATGGTAAGTCCTTTTGGGGGGACTTTGGGCTTTTTCCCTTTGTAAACCTATAATGTGCACAAAAAAAGATATATAACACAATAATGGAAAGGGAAAAAGCCAAAAAGCATAATATGAGCACTTTAAACCAATCACAGTCGTCTTGGGCGGCGCTAAGCGCCGGACTCAATGACGGTGCCGCTGCAAAATAGCCTCGGGAAGGAACTTGTTTTGGTGGAACATGTGGAGATTGCACAGATAGTCTAGCTAGCCGTCTGGATTTACCCTGCAGAGATCTGAGGAGCAGTTAACCCTAGTCCTCAGAAATCCACCGGAGTTTAGAACGCCAACACAAAGGAAGTGGAAGGTGAAGGACATGCGGCCAAAAATGAGGGACATGCGGCCGAATTTCCGGCGGCAACTGAACAATCCTGGAAATGAAGTGTCGTTGATATGGACTTCCTAAATACAACCCCAGCTATAGACAACTGGCAGTATTTACACTAATATGTTGTTGTAATACTGTATGTATTCGCTATATTCATCTCATTCATTCTCACCTTGACTTGTTGGCTTTGTGTTTCAGTACCAACCTGCTCCACAGCGCCACGATCATCGACCAGACGCCGCTGACACGCCGCTGCCTGGCCCAGGCCTTGGCTCAGCAGTTCTTTGGCTGTTTCATCTCCAGGATGTCATGGTGAGATTTAAAACAGTGAGGCTGTCAAGTCTGAGCCACACAGGCAGGTATGACTATTGAAGGCTCATTTCTCAATGGCTAATCACAGTGTCAATCACGAGAGTGTGTGTGCATTTTTCTGCATTCACCAGGACACAAACTTTAATATAATAATAATTAAACAAAACATAAAGCCCTTTTCAGCAGTGAAACATTGCAGTGGTGGCAAGCAGTTGATGAGTTTGAGTTGGTGAAATATAGAACATATCATCCCTGAAAGATGCTTTACCGATGTGATTGGCATTTATTGAAGAGCCATTGTCTATGAAAAGAGTGCTCGTTGTTACATGATGGATAAAAAAACAATACAAAAGTTTTTTTTCTCTTGACCATGCATGCGTGAACTAGCTATGAGACTAGCTCTGGCCTAAAGGGCTCAGTGTGCATTGAACAAAGTGCTGTAAAAGTCTTGACACAGTGACTGGCCAGGTGCACAGAATTGTAAAAGTATGGGCGGTTTGAACTTCACTGTCTGTTCGCTGTCTTATTTAATTATTTACACAATTACTTCTGTCACTTTCCATGTGTACTACTAGGTGCAGTGCCGTCATAAAAAGACTGTCCAAATGTGTGTGCTGTTATGCTTATTTACATAATTCATCGTGTCTTACCCTTCTCTATGACAGCAGGCTACCTTTTAAGTGTGGCAATAACAATCAGTTATAAATTCTGAAGCAAATGCATTACTTCAATTAACCACAGAGGCCAGATTTGTATGAAATGGAAAAGCATACTCTCATAGTGTACAAACCACTTTCAATAGAGCTCAGCAATTCTCTCAATTACAATGTGGTCTTTTGGAGAAGTGTGGTTAGCCCTCAAAGCATAAATATAAGGCTGGTGATTAGAGATTTACAACAGAACTAAGCCATTTTGTCCATACTAGGAGTCAGAAGTCGGGCCAGCACTGGCCTGAGTGACTGTATTCGTCGACATGATGAATCGCTGGGTTACCGCTTGGCAGCTTGGCCAGTGTGGTGAGAGACTGACGGAATGATTCGGGGGGTGGGGGGTCGCTTGTGTTTAGAGGCCCTTTTAACAGAGTTTAACACTCTAGTGCTGCTAGTACGGTGGACAGGTCATGTGATGCTTTGAAGGTAATCAACAGGATCTTATACTATATTCTGAATTTTAACGGAAGCCAATGAAGGGATGCAAGGATTGGTTTGATATGAGTCCGGCCACTTGTTCTGGTTAATAGTCTGGCCGCTGCATTTTGTACAAGTTGTAGATGACGTAGAGCAGCTTGACTGAGGCATGAATAGAGGGAGTTACAATAATCAACAGGAGAGAAAATGAATGTATGAATAGGGCTGGGTATTGTTCAAAAATATTTGATACCGGTACTGATACCAATACTGTGACTTCGCCACCGGTTCCTAAACGATGCTTTTTACGATACCAAATTTTGTAAAACCAAAAATAAATTACAACATTACACATTATGGCACAAATGTATTTATGTACTTTTCAGCTCCGACTATGTGAGCCCCATCTCTGTGTAACGTAGAGTTTTTCCTGCGTGTCTCTACGATGTGTAACGTTAGACAGCCAATCACAGACATTATTAGATCTTGGTAGAATCGTGCTGAATGCTGATTGGCTCACTGACACTGATGAGATTTATTCCTTTTTATTATTATTGAATTATTATTGTATTGAATGACGAGGCATTTTTCGATACTCAATATGAAGGAGGCAATTCGGTCGTTGCCTAAAAAGTATTGAATTTGGTACCCAGCTGGATGAATTAATAGTTCCAGATGTGAAGGGGACAACGTACATTGGATTTTTGCAGTGTTTTGTAACTGAAGAAAACTAGACTGGATAAGCCAAGCTTTTGTGATTGTAATTCTTCTTTGAAAACCAAACCTCTCCTCTCCTGTTTCCTACTTTCCTGTTTCCTCTCCTCTTTGGCTGACCTTTAAACACACATCAGATGTGGGGCCTCGGTTTGCTGTTGTTGTTGAGCTGGCTGCTGTCGTGTAAGAAAGACCTCGGGAAAGTCAGATCTCTTTGATTTTAGGAAAGTGTGGCGCTGCCTGCTAGCAATTAATCGGAGTGGGGGTTAACTGGGGCCTGTAATTGAAAACAGGCGATGCGCAGGAGCCTGTCTGACATAAAAGAGAAGGCACAAGAAAAAGAAAAAACTGCTCTTTTCTCCAAATCTATGAAACTGTATTGACAAATGGTAAAGTTAATTATGAACTTTAGAAAACAAGACCTTGGGTTACTGGTTTATCTCTACCTTGTGCGTCTAATAGAAGAGGAACCAGGTTTTCTTCTTGATGAATGTCGCCTGATGTGAAAATGGACTTGACCAATAGTGAAGGTTCTGTTGTCCAATATGATATGTTTTATGTCTTTCCAAGCCTGAATTTGGGGTTCTTACATCATGAAAGAAAAGAAATGAAGGAAGGAAATTCAGAGCTACAGAGATCCATGCTTCTTAATTATCCATCATAATATGATCCATAGACAGTTTTAGGGCAAAGAGTGGATCAAATCTTTTATAGGAAAATACTACCATACACCCTTATTATGCTGATTATAGCAGATGCACAGATGAAATCATCTATACTACATAAGCCAGACTGGATTCAGTTCAGCCTCAAGCGGTGAACTCACCAAGGTTGAATCAGCGTATTGTGTCCCTTTTTTACGAGCTAATAAATCCAGGCTGACAAATTTATAAGAATTGTGTTTGCCAAGTCTTTTCCTAGGAATACCACAAGGGTAATATTCACAATAACGCAACAAAAACGCAAGTATGGCCTTAAATAATTAAAAAAGGGTGTCAACTTTTTAAGAGCTCCAAACTGTGTGGGCAACAGGGTGTCAGTTTCAAGGTGTTCATATGCCATATGCATATTTATTGTAGCTTCACACTTCTTGGTTGCCATAAATCATAAGAAGAGGCCCTTTAAGTCTGAATAATTGCTGCTCTGAAGTTAATTCACTTCAAATTCATGGAGTTGAACTGCACTTCATTTGCTACCATTCATTCGGAATAATTCCTGAAAGGTTGTACATGTACCAAAAAAACATGAAGGGAACTTAACTCACCCCTACATTTTTAACAGATTTGTATCTTGACATGTTATGTTGTATCTTCTGAAGGGCTGATGAGTGGGTGTTGAAGGGAATCTCAGGCTACATCTACGGCCTCTACCTAAAGAAGACCTTTGGAGTCAATGAGTACCGGCACTGGATCAAAGAGGTAACACTTTTTGTTTCACCTGTTTATCCTGTCATAACTCCTACACGCTTTCTCCAGGAGATTGGTCCGTAGCAGCAGCCCAACTTCTGCAGTGAGGCTTTTCTCTCACTATTAGTCCTTACTTAGTCTATATCACGACATTCCACTTCCGCGATTGCTCCGGTGCAGCAGGAAATTCCGCTGGATGCGTGTCTTTTCACCAATATCTGTTTCCTTCCGCTTTCTTTGTGTCAGCGTTTTAAACTCTGGAGGATTCATGAGGACTATGGTTAACTGCTCCTCAGATCTCTGCAGGGTAAATCCAGACCGCTAGTTAGACTATCTGTCCAATCTGAGTTTTCTGTTGCAAGACTATTTTTCAGCGGCTCTGTGTGAAGTTTAGCGCCGCCCATGACGACGATGATGATGATTTGTTTAAAGAAATGCACGTTTTTCTCCCATCCCGGAATGCTGTGTGGACTAGCCAGACCCTCCTCCGCTCCGCAGCATGTGGATGGTCTAGCAAAGCGGGACTAGTCCTTACTTAATGCATCATGCAACATACATTTACTTTCTCAACTTGTGATGTGTAATCGATCAATACATCACCTGCTAAACGGAGTCTATCCTGATGCAGCTCATCTTGTCGATGTAGTTCCTATATGTTGGTTTAAACAGTTGCCTCACTCACTAAATATGTAACCTGAATATTTTGTGTTTTGGACTGTTGGTCAGATAAAACCAACAATTTGAATAGATCATCTTGGGCTTTTGGAAATTATAGCAGACATCTTTCTCTGTTTTCTGACATTTTATAGACAAAATGATTACTTGAGAAAATAATCAACAGATAAAATAATAAAGACAAAGGTTGCTACTTGCGGCGCTTCGTTTTGTAGACTAAGCGATGAATCGAAAAGTAGTCTGCAGATAAATTGATAGTAAAAATAATAGTTATTTGCTGCCCCACAAATAACGGGCATGAGATGCAAAAAAAAAGTATATATAAAACAGAAATAAAATGACTGAATTCTTTCCTGAGCGGTTTGTTAACACATGTTATCCGGTTGTTTCCCAGGAGTTGGACAAGATTGTGGAATACGAACTGAAGATGGGAGGGGTTCTGTTGCACCCAACCTTCATCGGAGGCAAAGAGAAGGACAAGTAACACATTCCATTTCAATCCATTAGAGTTCTTTAGTTTGAACATTTGAAGTATAAGTGACAGACAGGGTCCAAAATTTTTGTCTGGTGAGTGAAGCAAACTTGCATATTATACCAGCATTTTGCTAGTAGATGGTGCTAATTTTGGACCCTAGTGACGGGTCATTTTCCTGGATCATACAGTATATAATTAGATATATACATGACACACTGACAAAACATTTTTCTCTTCAGTCCAACTCCCCACCTTCACTTCTCCATCAAGCACCCCCACACCTTGTCCTGGGAGTACTTCAAGATGTTCCAGTGTAAGGCCCATCTGGTGATGAGGCTGATAGAAAACAGGATCAGCATGGAGTTCATGTTGCAGGTTAGACACAAGCAGCGTTTTCTCCTCTTCTGCCTCTGTGATTCAACGTCAACGTCAGAATTTGTGAACTCCATAAAAAAAAAAAAAAACTGGTTTGGTCTTCATTTGAATTCTGTTTTCTGCTGCCGTCCTCTAGGTTTTCAACAAGCTTCTGAGCCTGGCTAGCACAGCCTCATCCCAGAAGTACCAGAGTCACATGTGGAGCCAGATGCTTCTGTCTACTCACGCCTTTCTCAAATCCATCTCCAACGTCTCGGGCAAAGACATAGGCCCCCTCATCAAACAATGGGTGTATCCTTTTATCTGTAATGGATTTCTGATTGCAAACAAACGTAGTGATTATTAATGACCTAACACAGCAGCAATAGAGGTTAAATGCTTAGTAGGGCTGGGTACTGAATTCGATACTTTTTAGACACCGACGAATTGCCTCTAAAGTATCGAAAAATGCCTCGTCATTCAATACCCAATTTCAATCCCTAAGGAGTAAATCTTATCAGCGTCAGTGAGCCAATCAGCATGCAGCATGCTTCTACCAAGATCCAATAATGTCTGTGATTGGCTGTCTAACGTTGCACGTCGTAGAGACACGCAGGAAAAACTTGTTACACAGAGATGAGGTCATGTAGTAGTTGCTGAAAAGTAAATTCAAAGATTTGTGTCGTAATGTTGTAATTTATTTTTGTTTTATAAAATTGGTATTCGAAAAGAGTATCATTTAGGAACTGGTATCAAAGTCACTGTGTTGGTATCAGTACCTGTATCAAAACATTTTCTCTGTTAACTTTAACCTTTCGTACCCAGAGACCAAAGTTCTGTGGTGAAGTTCTTTGGCAGTTTTGCCTTTAACAGGAAGAGGAACGTTCTCGAGCTGGAGATCCGTCAGGACTACACATCATCTGGAACTCAGAAATATGTGGTGAGCGTTCAGAAACAGTGGGTGGAATGGATGTGTTGTCTATGTCTAGAGCAGCTAAAGTACAACTGTAGAAGTTGGTGGATGTTTTTCTTTTTTATATAACCGAAGGTTCAAATGAGATTTAAATAAATAAAATCGAGGTTACATTCCATTACATGTCATTTAGCAGACACTTTTATCCAAAGCAACTTCCAATTAAGTGCTTTCATCCCTGAAGGTGCAAACTTCTTCAGACAACAAGTAGTAAGTGCAAGTACATTAGCTTTAAATAAGCAAAACTACAAAGAGCCATATGAAAGTGCAGCTTCAAGAAGTATATATACATTTTTCTTTTCTGTTTTTTATGTTTATCTGAGGTGTAGTTGGAAGAGATGTGTTTTTAGCCTTCGGCAGAAGATGCGTAGGCTTTCGGCCATCCTGTACTGTAATGTAAAATCAAGGTATACTGCTGGCCACAAACCTAGTCTGAATGCCCAAGATTGCTGACGCTATTAGTCAATGGAGTAGTTTTTTTTTTTTTTTTTTTTTTACAGTGCAGAGTAACAAAGAAAAAAATGTAATGCCTCTCATTAATCTTCTATGCCAGGTACCAAATATGGCGCAAACATTGCTGTTCTTCCTGAAAAATGAATACACTAATGTTACAGATTCCCTGTCTGTATGGGGCTAGAAAGGGCCCTTATGTTTACATTATTACTTTGGTTGTCATATCATGATATGTAAATGTACCTGCAGGGTCCAATCAAAGTGACCGTGCAGGAGCTGGATGGATCCTTCAACCACACGCTGCAGATCGAGGAGAACAGCCTCAAACATGACATCCCCTGTCATTCCAAGAGCAGACGGTACCTACTACAGCACAACACATCTGTCAATATTCTATTTTGCATACTTAATATGTTAAGTAGGGGGTGTACTCTACACATGCACACTATATATTGAAATATTATAAACACATTTCAATCCATACAGAGAATATTGCCTGGGGCAACAAAGACAATTTTTTTTCTTTTTCTTCATGAGAGACCCACTGATGGGACAAAGTCAATAGGAGAGCCACTTTTTCTGTCATCCCTGAACATACAATATGCAATTTTTTCCTACGTTAGCCCATCATGTATCTAACTGTCCAAGAGCACATTCGGCGTTAAAGGTCCCATGGCATGAACATTTCTCTTTATGAGGTTTTTTAACATTAATATGCATTAATGCCCACCCCCCCTGCCTGTCTATTGTCCCCGAGTGGCTAGAAATGGTGATAGGTGTAAACCGAGCCCTGGGTATCCTGCTCTGCCTTTGAGAAAATGAAAGCTCAGATGGGCCGATCTGGAATCTTCTCCTTATGAGGCCATAAAGGGAAAGGTTACCTCCCCTTTCTCTGCTTTGTCCGCCCAGAGAATTTGGCCCGCCCATGAAAAAGAGACATCATGGCTTTCAAACGAGCATAGTTGCTAGTTAGTCAAGGCCACACCCCCACCCTCCACCTTGCTCTGAAGGGCAGAGCAAGTTTAAATATGTTTTCTAGTCTATATTTCCATCTTGTAATGCCGCTGTTTTGGGTATTTTTTTAAATATAGCCACAAATTAAAGCTTGGCGATCCACAGGTGTCTCACGAGCAGCACCATGAGTAACACTGGTCTGGAGGCACGGGGGAGACTTTGTTCTGCCTCCAGGACCGACGATGATGCTCACTACACAGCACGACTTCACTCTTCATTTCTTCTCTGCTCCAATCGCCAACAGCTGTGTGCTCTGATCCACCAGTCACACTCTCCCCCTAAAGAAATTGTCTTTTAATGGTGATAGTATATTTTATGCTGTAGTTATGTGGTTGCTGTAATGTTGTATCGTAAAAAAGTAGTTTTCATCCTCATATTCCAGTATCACTGCCACCCGTTGTCTTTGAGTAAATGTCGGACTTTTTGTTTGATGTTTCCTGGTGGCTCTGTGGCGCCGCCTAATACTTTAATCTAGTTGGCCTCTATTCCTTCTTTGCTGTTTCTCTCCCCAGTCCTCTCGTCTGTTCTGTCTGTTGATTGTTCTGTTTGTTCCTTTCCACAGAAACAAGAAAAAGAAGATCCCTCTGATGAATGGAGAAGAAGTTGACATGGATTTATCAGCCATGGAGTAAGACATCATCGCTGTCACTATTTGATATAAGATCCAGTTATTTTCCCTAAATTGAATTAATGTATTATGTGAATGTTGTCTTTTCCTAGTGTTAAAGCTGCATTACATTTATATAATACAGTTTTCATAACTTATTTGACTAATCTAGCTCAAACAAACCATGCCTCTACCTGCTAAGCCGTTACATCCACATGACTCATCATCAGCCACACCTTGTTAAGATGAAATGTTGTGTGAAAGCACTGAAAGATACGGTGGCCGCCCAGGGCAAACACACTGCAACTCAAAAAAAACACACGCAATGCAAATAGACAAAACACAAGCAAATTAAGAGAACATCTTCACTAATGCTGTGTTCCAGACACAATTTTTAACGACTTCAAGTCGCGACTCACAACTTGGTAGCGTTCTAGGCAAAGTCATGACAAACCCTTCTAGCTAGCGTTAGCTAGCGGCTACCTAACGTTGACGTTAGCTAGCACTAGTTGGTACTAGCAATTTCTAGTTGGCAACATATTTTGAGCTTCATTTAATAAACATAACCTGTAATAGTACACAATCGTATGTGTATTGTTTTGATTACAATGTGCGGAATTACTTTACGTTGCCTATTTATTTCTATTTCTCACCGTTAATCACCAGCGTCTGTACAGCATCAACAGGGATCGACATTGTTGTTTATGTGTGTGTGACGTCAGAAACTGTAACTGGGAGAACAACGATCTGGTACAAATTCACGAGTAGTGAGTTACGGGTTTGACGGACGTTCCAGGGCACTTTTTACAGGTAGGAGGTTGTGAAAACACGGGTTGCAGGTTGCCTGGAACGCAGCATCATTTGACAACATATGCGCAGCATTAAGAAAATGCCCTGCAAATACACACAACACATCCAAATACAGAAATGCGCTGCAAATACAGAAAAATTAAAAGTACGCAAACCCTGAAAACAAATGCAACAGAAAAATGCTCCATCCAGTTTACATGATGGAAGTTCTCCAGGCCTCTAGGGGGAGCACTAAGTGGAACAGCTTGATTTTCGACCCCACGGAGAGAATTAAGACCCTATCTTGCACTCGGCGCAGCGCAGCACAATGCCCGACTCAAGTGTCTTTGCTAGTTTAGGACTGATGCAGTTGTCAATTTCCCGTCCAGCGCCCACTTCATTTCAATAGCAAATGCACCTGCGCCCATCTCTGCGCCCATGGGCATGCTGGTCTTACAGGGAGGTGTGTTCAGGTGCATTCTGGGCCTATTGCTATCTTGACTCAGCGGAAAGTGATCGTGCCATTGACCAACAAAAACCTGGTCTAAAGTCAATAACGCAGCATTTCATTGTTATTTTAACAGTGCGTTAGTAAAATGCTCGTGCACAGCGTGCAAACACTATGCCCGTTACACACACACACACACACACAGGGACGTGCAGCAGCACACACACATGCAGAAGATTAAAAATAAAAATATTACAATGTGAAATAGTATTCTATGATCTGCTCGCACACTTTCACTTCATGAACAAGCAGATCAGTTTCTTCTCCTGAAACAATCTCCTTCCTACTCAGCAAATCCTCCATCATAATAGCAATGCTCCAAGGTCCAAACGTGCCTGGCTTTTAAAGGGAATGCGAGATGACACTCTGATTGGTTTATTGCATGTTACGCCCAAAACACACCTATGAATTAATGAAGACACTAAAGGACAACCCTTTTGAACCATGCGCCTGGCGTACGGACCCTTTTTTTTTCTGCCGTTAAACTAGCAAAAGTGGATTCTTACACGCCCTACAGGCAACTGCGCCACGCACTTCATGCCGTGCGCTTAGAACATTAAAATAGGGCCCAGAGTGAGAGCAGATGAAAGGTTTGTTTTGGAAACAGGAAGAGAAGTGTAGTAGCATATTCATTTTTACGTTTGGCCCTAGTCTTTTACAGTATTATAAAAGAGCAACGGGACTGCCTTCTACAAGTGCTTGCTAGCTAACACTAGTAAGCCCATATATGTAGATTAGGAAAACAAAATATCCACTCTCTTTGACATAACCTTGTCTTCCGTTGTGTAACTGGATGCAGCGTTTTTCTGTAGCATTTGTTTTCGGGGTTTATGTGCTTTTCATTTTGCACCGTTTCTGTATTTGCAGCGTGTTTGTGTATCTGGTTGTGTTGTGTGAATTTGCAGCGTGTTTGTGTATCTGGTTGTGTTGTGTGAATTTGCAGCGTGTTTGCTAAATGCTGCACATTGCTGTTTTCTTAACTTGCAGTGAGTTTGCCCCTGTCGGCCACCGTAGAGCGATCTCTGGAAAACCGCTTGGAGGCAGTGCAGGATTTTGGTGTACTTTACTTTGTGTTAATGTGTTTGCCTCCTGTTATGTGTGCAGTGCTGACTCTCCTCTCCTCTGGATCCGGATTGACCCAGACATGTCCATTCTGAGGAAGGTGGAGTTTGAGCAGGCGGACTTCATGTGGCAGTATCAGCTGCGCTATGAGAGGGATGTCGTTGCACAGGTGGGCTAATGGCAAGAGTACACTCCTCCACAATGGCCTTTTTTTAACATTTCTAAATCAGTGACCTAACTTGTTATCCTATACTTCCACATGAAACATATCACCCTGCATTGTTCAGTTTTTTACCTCCAGCTAAGACCAATCATTGCACGCTTCCAGTAGGGCTGGCTAATTTAATTTAATTAACATTTCATACCGTATTTCTAGCTGCTCATCTCAGCTGCAGGTGATCATTAATTATAAACTGAAGTGTTTCCGCTTTCTCAACAAAAGCTGATTACACACCGGTGTGTAGGAGGTCATTTAGGCTGTAGTTGCAAATGTTGAAAAGTAAAGATGTGTTAAAGTGGCTATACGTAACTTTCAATTTGTGTTGATTTTAGCGTCCGCTTAAGACAAAAGCGGTAGTGTTTTTACCACACGTGTCTTTTCTTTACGGTGCTGCATTTCCCACTGTAGATTACGGAGTTAACGCTACCGGGAGGTCATATAGTTGCAATGAATATTTTGCTCCGACAGAAAATCATTAAATTACAATAAGAGAATATGTTATAGATGCATCGTTGCATTTCCTGTCCCTGTGTCACGAGCCAAAGCATTAAAAGTTTGTTGTAGCAACCAACATAATAAAAATAATAATAGTTTAGATTTATATAGCGCCTTTCATGAAACCCAAGGACTCTTTACACAAGTACAGGGGGACACGGGAAAAGAAAACAGTAGGCCAACACAACCACAGACTGAAAAGAAATAAAATCGGGCGCTAAATGGAAGGGGGACATAATTTGATGTAGGTTACTGACAACCATCACGCATTGTAAAGTCATTTTATGAATTAAATCGACATATTACATACCTGAAGGCCAATTCAGGGTCTGTTTTGAATCATTTACAATTCCGTCATTGTCTCCTCTGTTAAAAAACATCTGTCACTCTCCCTTTTAGCTTTTAGTTCTTCATTTTATTTCCTTTTTTTCTGTGATGGCCCTTCCCCAGTAATAAAATAAAATAAAAATACAATAAGTCCTATATAAAGAAATCTCTTGCTACCTTTTACCTGGCTGGTTTCAATAACACAGGCTTTCCCAGTGTTACGCCAAAATCTGTGACCCGTCAGAATGTGTGACTGTAGTGCCGTCTACAAAAAAACCCGGGCAAAGGCATTAATAAAAACTACATAAGAATAGCGTTCTTTTCACTGTTAGTCTCATTTGCTGTTACAGGGCATTTATGATCATCAGATGGAACATTACACAGTTTCAGAAACATTTAAAAGTTACATATAGTTATTTTAAGGGATTTGAAAGGATTTTAATTTGATGACTGGATTCTGTACTGGATTTGAACAGGATAAAATGCCATTAAACCACATCCAGCTTCCAGTTTGATGCTCATCAGATAAACATTTACCTTATCTCTCTGCTAGGAGGAGGCCATCTCAGCATTGGAGAAGTTCCCAACTCCTGCCTCCAGACTGGCTCTGACAGACATCCTAGAGCAAGAACAGTGTTTCTACAAAGTCCGCATGCAGGCCTGCTTCTGTTTGGCCAAGGTATGTGTCAGTTTTTGTGTCTGTAAGACAATTGTTTGTCAATGCTCTAGCTTAACTTACAGGAATACAGTTAGCCTAAAACTGACATATGTGAGGTCAAAAAGTCAGTGCACACACATACCATTAGGCACACTGAGTGTCAGTTTACCCATTCTTCCTTTTGATGCCTCACGTCTCTATCCACTTTTTTCGGTTCGGCAGCTTATAAAAATGTAGTTCCGTTGTTAGTGCATTTCACCACACTGCAGCTTTTAGGCATGTTGTTGTTGTTGTTGTTGTTGTTGTTGTTGTTGTAGTTGTTGTTTGCTAGCTGAGGGAGTTGATGAGGAGGCACCTTCCAGTCAATGGAGAGCGAGTCTTTGTCTTCCCCCTCTGGTGGGGGCGGGACTTAAATGCACTCTGTTTCAGAGCAGTGGTGAAATGTAACTAAGTACATTTACTCCAGTACTGTACTTAAGTCCAAATGTTAAAGGTACTTGTACTTTACTTGAGTCTAAAGTAAACTAGCCAACAATATAACGGCATACAGGTCCAGCTGAAATGATTAGACCATTAAACACACAACTGTTTGGATCCTTTACACTTACTACAATGGGACGAGAGTTCTTTACTTTTAATACTTTAAGTAGATTTTCCGGACACACTTTTACTAAAGTAACATTTTCAATGCAGGACTGTTACTTGTAACATGGTATTTGTAAAGTGTGGTATTGGTAATTTTACTCAAGTAACGGATCTGAATACTTCTTCCACCACTGATAAGGAGTAATTTAACGTCCAGTTTATAGACTCTCAAACTAGCTTGACTCAGCTCTGATAGTTTTTTAATGGATGGTGACAATGTCTCATCTCTCATTTATTTTGGTGAAAATCTTAACTGTTTTCAAAAACCTCAGTTCAAACAATATTGTGAAACGGGCTACAGTATGTGAACAGCATATCACTTCTGAGCCAGTGAGGCCACCCACCTGAATAATCCTATTCTGTTGCTCCAGGAAACTCTCTATTCTCTGGATTTGGTCTATTCCAGCTTCAACCGCACTGGATTTCCACCATTCGGGTTCCACCTGAACCAATATTTTTACAACATGATAAACTGAGTGGAGGTTGAAATGGCAGCACTTCACTTCTTTCATTAAGTTGTTGTGTTTGGCCACAGAACCCCCAACAGACTCCATCGTAATGGCCTTTGGTATATACTACCACACACACACACACACACACACACACACACACACACACACACACACACACACACACACACACACACACATTCTGACTCCCACTCACAGACTTCCATACCCACACTGCCCACAAAGTGAAATATGACTGACCTCGGATGGACTTGGCTGCATTATGATTTGTTGGGAAGGCATTGACGTGCTTGTTATTGGTAGAAAGCCCAGGGCTGTCATGCACATGTTAACAACTCTGACACACAAAAAAATACAGATGTGTTCATGAATGCGGGCATACACACGTACAAAAACATTCCGGTGTGCATGCCCCCCTTTATTTGCCCTGCCAAATGACAACATCCTGTGTCAGTGACCCTTAGCCCTATATTACCACATTAACATAAATTCCCCAATATCCTGTTGGAACCCAAAGGCCACTGGAGCCGCCAGTCTTCATGCCTGTGGAAACATCATGTGCTGCTCATGTGTACATTTGCCTTTTACCTTGTAGTTCAGTTCTCACCACAGAGATTATAACGGACAGAAAGGACATTGTTACACAAGCTACAACATTCTTGACTTGTCATTTGTGTGCCATGCAGCCTTTCTCATGTAACTACCATAACTCTTGAGAGTGCGTGTATATTTTACATTCCACATGCTTTGCAGAATTGTTGAATGTTTAGTTTGGCCATTATTTCTACTGTGATCACAGCAAATGGAGGACCCCCGATGGATGCCGTCCTCCGCGTGCGGCAGCTTAGACAGACGTGAACTGAAGAAATTGACTAAAGTAGAGTTGCGTTCTTCTCTTCTCGTGTGTGTGTGTCTGTGTGTGTGCGTGTGTGTGTGTGTGTGTGTGTGTGTAAACCGTGCAGATAGCCAACTCCATGGTGAGCACGTGGCAGGGCCCGCCGGCTATGAAGTCCCTGTTCACCCGAATGTTCTGCTGTAAGAGCTGCCCCAACATCGTCAAGACCAACAACTTCATCAGCTTCCAGAGTTACTTCCTGCAGAAGGTACGTCTAACGGACAGGCACACACAGTTCAACACACACTAGTTCTCAGGACCGTAAACACACTGACTGTAAAAAACTAAAATAATCGGTCATTCCAGGCGATTTTAGCTTATCACAGATGTATACGTCAGCTGCTAACAATACCTTAACCTATAGATATATTTCTAAACCATTTTTCAGCAGTAAAATGTCCCAGTCCGTTAAACATTAAAAAATATTCATGTGGTTCACGTTTATGTTGTGTTTAAACCCCCTTCCGCTAGATGGCTATGCTGAGACGCACCACTAGTGTCCTTGCCTAACAGTGCCTAACAGTGCCTGACTTTTTGCTAGAAGCTAACAATGTAGCGATGGCTGACCTTTGGCCTACTTTAGCATATCAACATTAGCTCACTAAGAACCTGGAAACCACAATCCCAAACTGGCCGTTTGATTTTCTGTGTACTGAATTGTTTACCTAAAGTCAACTTTTTGACTTTTATGAACATCATATCTTTTTTAAATATTAGTTTTTCTAAAATTATACTTAAAAGAAATCCCAATATATTGCCTTACACACAGTATCGCAATATATTGAATCGAGACCCATGTATCGTGATATGTATCGTATCGCCAGATTCTTGCCAATACACAGCCCTAATGATTATGGTCTTCTCTTTGTTGTCCATGTCAGACGATGCCCGTTGCCATGGCGCTACTTAGAGATGTCCAGAACCTCTGTCCCAAAGATGTCCTCAACTTCATCCTTGACCTCATCAAGTACAACGACAACAGAAAAAACAAAGTAAAGACATGCACGCCACACGCACATATACATACATACATACACACACACACACACACACTCACACTTTTACATGCATAGTAACTCTTAAAGATGCGATCAATTATGGCCTATGGCCAAAAGCCATCAAGTACACACAGTATTTAATTTCCAAGTTATTCAGTGGTATTTTAAACATTAGTGGTTAAAAACCTGTGGCATATTTAAAACCTTATTTTGAAAATGTTATTTTACAGATGCTAACAGTAAAACTGAGGCCCCAGTGATCTGCATCCACAAACAGGGGTTTAACTTCTCCTCCTTCTCCCTGTGTCTTCAGTTTTCTGATAACTACTACCGTGCCGATCTGATTGAAGCACTGACCAACTCTCTGACCCCCGCCATCAGCATCAGCAACGAGGTGCGCACAGTGGACAACTTGAACGCTGACGTCCGTCTCATCTTGGAGGAGATCACACGCTTTCTCAACATGGAGAAACTGCTGCCGAGCTTCAGAAACACCATCACTGTCCGGTTAGGAGCGTAGTCTTTGCCTCTACATGTTCCACACGTGATCCCCTAAAAACCGGTTCCTCCTAGCAACTTTTCATCTCAGCTGTTAAAATAATTTCAAATGTTGCTATATTCCTT
The DNA here is from genome assembly GCF_004354835.1 of Perca flavescens. NCBI lineage: Eukaryota > Metazoa > Chordata > Actinopteri > Perciformes > Percidae > Perca > Perca flavescens. The sequence continues at coordinate 33,097,790 of NC_041336.1, forward strand.
CCTATTACTGTAAACCGCGTAAAGAATCCTCTTATCTCCAACCATGAGCAGCCACTAATTATTTTAGGAAATCAGGCTTAGGTGTTCTTGCTAGGATTCTGCCACAATAATTGGATAAAAAAATAAGGAAACAACACATTTTTATAGGATACAATACCTGTTTCATAACACCAATGTATGCAATTAGTCTTGTTTAGCCTTTGCTTAAAAAGTCAGAAAATAAAAATAATATTGGTCTTCAATAAACCACAAATAATATGTAATATGTGAAAGAGTGTAGATGTATGTTAACCACACAAAATGTTTTTATTTATTTATGCTGATAACTTTCAATGAAAATATAACGCAAAATATAGCATTTATCTTCAGTTAACAAAGTTTCCATGCCCTCCGCCTGTAAACATTACTGAGGGATTCCAAAAAAAAAAATGTATCTCTGGCATACGTATGTGTCCCATGTTAATATTATGTCAGCTCAGCTTGTAATTCTCATATTTGTTTTCAGGCACTTGAAGGCAGCATAACTTTATCTGCCACCGTCAGTTTAACATATTAAATAAGAAAAGTAACCGTAAGGTTTGTGGGAATGAGAGAGGGAGTCACGAGGTTTCATTCATGTATTTTATATTTACTTTATCCAAAATGAAGAGCAAACTGTGGCGTATTGCCTTCCGTTAGACATCTTTCTGCATTCATTTCACGCACAACTAGAAGATCCCTGATTCCTCTGGTCCCCTCCTCTCTCCAGTTGTCTGAGTGCGATCCGTCAGCTTCAGAGGAACGGCCATATTCCCAGTGACGCGTCACTCTTCAAGTCCTACGCCGAGTACGGACACTTTGTGGACGTGCGCGTCGCTGCACTGGAGGCTCTGGTGGACTATACTAGAGGTAGGACATGTATCTCAAGTATGCTAGCGGTTATTGGTATTATTATTATTATTATTATTATTATTATTAGCATTTTTGTGAAGCTCATTGACCTAGCTCACAGGTCCTGGAGATGTTATAGGTTTGTTGAAGCCAGTTAAGGTGGATATATCTGTCAGTGTATTAATAGAATGTGTAAATACTCAGATTCTTACAATCCCATGTTTAATCAGACTGTGACCCACATTTTAATTTCCCACACATCTTATAGTTAAAAAACACAAATTATTTTCTTTTGGTATGCGGCGCTGATAGGTGGAGGTTAATTAAGGCCAAATCCTCTAATGCCAGTAAGCATAATATTTGAACGTTTGTTGAAAGTAACCACGGTTGGGTTTTATTTTGACAGGATCTTGAGGATGTTTTTTCACAGTCACATGTGTCCATGTGTTCAGGTCTCTGATGTGTTCACGATGTCTTTGTTTGTGCCTCAGTTGAAAGAAGCTCAGCGGAGCTGCAGTGGCTGCTCAACATGGTCCAGAATGATCCAGCTCATTATGTCAGGTCAGCTAACAGCCCGCACACACATGCATTCATTACATACACGCTCATGTGTACATTATCACTGTAAGTGCAGTGTCCTTCCCTCAACGTTTTTTTCATGGTTTGTATGTCATTAAATCTCGTCTTCCCAAATGTGTCAATTTTTATCTTCTAATCAGGGATGTTTTTTTAGAATTGGTCCCTTGACACCTTCAGAGGCCTTAAAGTATAGGTTCATTTTTTTCCGGAATTCCGGTCGATTTCAACACGTAGCTCTGTTTTTTTTTAAATTCGAGTACCATCAGTAGCGAGGAAAAAGGAAAACAATCGGTGCTGCCTACACCGTGCTATCCTACGTTTTAAACGTGGTTTCATCCTCTTAACATGTTCAAAATATCATTACAAGTGCCTACCCGTGTGAAGTGATTCCTTCTGAGTGAACACAGTGAATCTGACTGCAGTAGATGTGAAAGAAATGCATGAAAGTCGTAATAATTCAGCTCTGTTTAGTTCCGGTGTAGAGACGGCAAGACTTAGGGACTGTCTACAAACTACAACACCGAAAAGAGATACAACAAAAATATTCATTAATTTAATGATCAAATAAGGTAGTGTCTCCAAACTTACCTCAATTATAACTTGTCTCCTGCTAGTTAAAGCACTCCAAATTTACAAACCACAGAGCTACGGGTTGAAATGGACCGGAATTCTCCTTTAATACAATAACTGCATACCCAAATGTACATTGAAAACGTTTTTGGCTGTCCATACTGGGCACAAAAGGATCCCTTCCTAAAGCGATTTCAGTGTAAGTAAAGAGCAAAGGGTAACAAAAGCCAGAGACGTTGTTTCATTTTTGGGTGACTTCTTAATTTCAGCTAAAGATGATATGAGGCTTTAGCTTTCCAAGTTAGACAAATCAAGTGTGTGTCCTCCAAAGTGAGAGTGAAATCCCTGCTTTGTCTTACTTACTTTCTTGCTGCGGCACAGCAAGAAAAACAAGGAGGGAACTTCATACTAAAAAAGGCTGAAACTTTGGAATGCCTTTTGCATAGAACAGGTCTGAAATTGTTAAACGTCTTTCTGGCATGAACAATAACAGCAACCAATAAGCCTTTCAGTGTACATATATGAGTATTTTAGTATTGTTTTTAAGATAGACTTGAAAATATGTGAACTCTTCTGCCTCTGCCATTACAATGATATGCAACCACTTTTCTGACACAGTCACACAGACAAACCTGTAGATTACAGTTTAGTAATACCAGTTACCATTTAGTGTATTTTACCGTCTGGATAAGTGATCGTGTGTGGGTACTCTGTTTGACTAATCTCATTTTATGTAGATGTAGTTTATTTTAAATGATCTGTAACTTAGAAACAGCCAGCATGGATTTTAATCGTCTTCTTGTTGTCTTTTTGTTGTCCAATTAGACATAAGATCCTGGGTATGCTCAGTAAGAATCCACCTTTCACCAAGACAACAGACTCAGCTCTGTGTAACGAAGCTCTGGTCGACCAGCTCTGGAAACTAATGAACTCAGGTGAGGAAATTTATAGAGACAAAAAAGATTTGAGAGTATTTAACGGGGTGTTCCCTTTTTATTTAGTTTTTATTCAAAGCAAATTAATATTATTGATGAAAAAATTGCTGTTTTTGTTTTTCATTTGGAGGCCACAGTTCTGAGACAAAAGGGTTTTAAAGGGGATAACAGAACACACACAGGGCCTGTTCTGACCTGGTATTAAAATCTGATCGGGCAGCTCTAGGTACATGTGTTTTCACCTGGCAGCAGAATTTATCTTCTCATTAGTCCTCAGTGACCACTTGTGATCCAATCTCACTTCCCCGCTCTATATGCAAATACACACGTGCATCATTTCCATTTGGATATTGGCTGGTTGTGAGTTTGTAATGTCAGTTGTTACTTTCACATAAATCAAGTAAAACAATTTAAAGCACTTCACACAGTCTGCCTGCGTGCCAACATAAGGAGATCTACTGACAGGTGGCAGGACCTGTGCAGGAGAGAAATATGTTTTTAAAGGTCCCATGGCATGAAAATTTCACTTTGAGGTTTTTTAACATTAATATGAGTTCCCCCAGCCTGCCTATGGTCCCCCAGTGGCTAGAAATGGCGATAGGTGTAAACCGAGCCCTGGTTATCCTGCTCTGCCTTTGAGAAAATGAAAGCTCAGAGGTTACCTCCCCTTTCTCTGCTTTGCCCGCCCAGAGAATTTGGCCCACCCATGAGAAAGAGAGAGACATCATGGCTTCCAAACGAGCAAAGTGGCAGTTGGTCAAGGCCACACCCCCACCCTCCACCTTGCCCCAACAACTTTTAGGAAATGAAACCGTTTCACAGCCACTGCGATGACTACGCATTTCATCGGCAACTCCAGACAGCGCTGTAGCTCTGGTAATGCCAGACTAATAAATAACAGAAGGAGACGACATAAGAGAGAAGAAGTTTTGTAGTAACGTTAGCCTAATGTCCTACATTGGTGAATTCAGGGACATTTTATGAAACTAAAAATAACATTATTTTCAAGGCAACAGCGTTGCAGAGAGCTCGAGACAGCCAGGGATATAAGAGTAGGCAGCATGCAGGAACAAAAACACAGACATGCTACTAACGGAATATGATAATAACATCACACACACACACACACACACACACACACACACACACACACACACACACACACACACACACACACAACCTACTGGTGCTGTCTGAATGTTTAGATAAACCAGAGTGACTTTTGTTGTGTCATGGACTTCATTTAAAGCACATTTCCTAAGAACTTCTGAAATATTTACAGTTCCCTGCAGCACAGTTGGCTCCATCACTGACTGAGAAGTATAGAATCAGCAGGGCTCCTTCTTGAGCTGGCTTAAACCAAACCCAGTAAGCATGCAGAAAGGGCTTTGGTCAGGGAGGTGACCAAGAGTCCAGCAGGGTTCTTTTTCATTAATGGACATAAAAACAAAACTAGTTTACCACCCCTGTGGTTCACAGAACATGCTAGTATCAGTGTTCAGGGATCCGCTTATTTAGTTAATATGATTTCTGCTCTCTGTGTTCCCTAGCAAAGGGAAACACAAAAGAGCAAAAATACATAATTTGGTCCCTTGACCAACAGTCTGGCCGTCCACGTGTTTCGTTACTCACGTTATTGTTGACGTTGGTGTCATTGACTAAGGTAACATTAAGGTTGGTAGCTGCAGACTCCTCATTAATGCTAGCTGTTGTGCTCACATCAACGCTAATGTTAGCTTGAACGTTGAATTGTACCTCCTGATGTTTCTGGTTGGACTTGGACCTGTGTTGACGTGTCTGGCTCTGGCACACGCGTTCTTTTAGTACCTTTCTGAAGCCAGGTTAACATAACGACTTACAAACTCCACACACTTCTTTTTAGTTTCTACGTTTTCAGCAGTGAAAAATCTGTTACGTCAGGCCACAGGCATCAGACAGCTTTTTTGAACTAGCGTCCGTGGAGAAGCAAACCTCTGATAGGGTGGGCCGACTGCTTGCCTTTATGTGATTCGTCAAGATCTGAGGTAAATCACGTAGTGCCCTCTGGGTAGTGTAGTTTATGTAACGTTAGGGTCATTACCAATCAGTGATAGAGTACCGGCTACATGCGAGAAGTAGCGGTACGTAAGAAAAAGTGCAGGTACGCTTAAGAGTAAAATGTAGAAGTGCCGGTACTGTGTACCGGTGAGTACCGGCCCACTTCGAGCACTGACTATAATCATTTTAATTTCTTTCAATGTTAATAATTTTCAATGAAAATGAGAATAATGATACAAAAACGATCATTCCCTCCAATATCGTGAATCATATCGCAGTCACAATATCAGTCAAAATAATCACAACTAGATATTTTCCTCATATCGTGCAGCCCTAATCTGTTATCATCCCATTCATAACAAGAGATGATAACAGATGGCTTTCTGTCCTTCGGAGGGACCGACGCAGAGTTCAGTTCAGTTGGTTTCCCTTTCCACATGTGTTTGACTGGACAGACTTCTGTCAGACTGCCTGTCTGCTGTTGCACAACTCGCTGACACCGTTTGAACGTCATCGTCCATGAAAGCTGCCAAGGAGTTCTGAATGAACTTTAAAGGAATCACAGTGACAGAGTTGGTGTGCAGCACTCATGTTTCTCTATCCGCTGCTTTCCAGACCTTAGCTCTCTCTGTTCTAATCAAGTGGAAACCCTTGAAGCTTAGCTGTTCATTTCATTCTATATTTCACTGAGATTTCACTCTTTTTACCTGTTCTTCTTTTCTGAGGGGAATTTTTGGGACTAGCTGCACTATCTTGCTTTACTTCCAGTTCCACTAGTTTACTTCTGTGTACATGGCTGCACATTAATTTCCAGTCAGTGTATAGCCACGTGTATTGTAACTGTGTGGTTTTAATAATCATTTATTCTATAAAATGTAGAAGAAACTGAAACAAGTTTTTGATGTCCAAGATGACTGCTAAATGGATTGTTTTGTGCGACCAAGAGTCCAAAACACGAAGATATTCTTATATATATACATTTTTCATCAATAGTGAATTGTGTTGAATCGTTTCATCAACTGTTTCCGCACTATTTCATTGACTTGACCGGTCGTCTTTGCAGTGCCACTTCCATTATAACACTACTGCTGTCCTGAATTTTTCCATTTCATATGAACTGTTGTTTTATCCAGTCTATGAACTGAAAAGGTTTAAGGTCTACTTTTTGGCCGTGCCTCCACCATATACGCACATGGTTCTGCCTTCTATTGAGTCCTCAGGTTTCATTATTTCTCTGTCTTCCTGGGGGTCCTATGTGTCTTTCAGCTAGCTAGCCAGGCCATTATGGTTCAGTCTGCCAATGCAAACACATCCCATCTACAACTATATGTTCACTATTCCGTTTTTCTGAATACCACTGGGCTCTTATTGCAGCAATTTATTTCATTTGTTGACTCACAAGCTTGAAGGATGAACAAAAATGTTGATGCTGATTGTTTCCAGTGAGCTTGTGTTTGTCGGTCAGTCGGTGTGGGTGGCTGCTGCTGCTGCTGCTGCTGGACAGCCTGGCCTGTGCTGCCAGTTTAAATACACAGTGACCAGAGTGGTAACCCTAAATACCATGTTATAGAGATGTGTTGGTGCCTTTCCCCCCCAACCCACAGCCGCCCACGTGTTAAACACACACTCACACAGGATGATGTTTCACTGGCTGAAGGTCAGTGCCGTAAGAACAACAACTCTGTGTACTTTCTGCTGCAGTTCGAGCCATTTATTTCAACCTTCTTCTAAAGCCACAGTCAACCCCCCATGTTAGGTGCCTGGCCTTTGGATTGTCAGCTTCAGCAATAGTTTGTGTTTAATTAATTCCAACTCTTAAAACACTGCTCCTCAAATGACGCGTTTAAAGATGTATTTAGCTCTCATGTCGCTGAGAGCTGATCGTCTTGTCTTAAGTTAACATGTCTCTGTGGTTAAGTCGATAAAACAAGCAGCTCAGGATTAATGGCTGGGATGCACTCTGGTACTAAAATGAATTTGTACCACAACCATGTCTGAAGGATAGCTTTTCCGAATGGCCACACACTAACATGTGGGATGAGAAGCAGGAGCAAGATACAATAATTGTTGGAGTGGGGATAACTGTCTTTACTCGAAAGTGCTCATGGAGTTGCCCTCGTTTGTCTGACGTTGGAAAGCTGTGGGCAGAGGATGTTCCCGACAATGATCTTCCTATAACGTTTCTTTGTCTCTGGACAACATGAAACATGGCCGACACTAGCTGACATGAAAGAACTGTTCAAACTAGTGCTGGGCAATATGTCAATATTATATCCACAATGATATATGAGGCTAGATATCGTCTTCAATTTTGGATATCGTGATATCTTGATAGGTGTCGTCTTTTCCTGGTTTTAAAGGCTGCATTACAGTAAAGTGGTGTGATTTTCTGAACTTTTCAGACTGTTCTAGCTGTTTTATTATTTACATTTACCCACTTAGTCATTATATCCACATTACTGATGATTATTTATCAAAAATCTCATTGTGTAAGTATTTTGAGAAAGCACCATTAGTCAACCCTATAATATTGCCGCAATATTGATATCGAGGTATTTGGTCAAAAATATTGTGGTATTTGATTTTCTCCATATCGCCCAGCTAGTTAAAACTAATTCCTGAAGACCTCTCTCCATGTTTCTCTCGTAGATGGTTCGATGGCCAAGGCCTCTTGTTTTGTTTCTTGTTAGCAACTTCTTCTTCTTCTTCTCCTCTGTTTACTGGCTGGTTTCCGCCATGCGTAGCCTAAAGCACCGACTTCTGACCAAACTACGCTGTAGCCCGGTTTATTCACTCCAAACCAGCTGACGGAAACACACCGGATTCACGCTACTTTTTTTTCCAGACAGTTGAATGGAAACACGGCTATTCCTGTTTCTTCCCTCCTCCCACTCTTTCTGTCTCCATCTCTCTGCCTCTTCATCCAACTCACGGTACTGGTGGCTGGTTTGTTTTGCCGGTAAGCCTTTTTCATCAATTCACAATTAGCCGACGTTTCATTTCCGGGATTGCTTCGGAAATTCCGCCGGATGTCCCTCATTTTCGTCTGTCACCTTCCTCTTCCTTTGTGTTGCCGTTCTAAACTCCGGTGGATTTCTGAGGACTATGATTAACTGCTCCTCAGATCTCTGCAGGGTAAATCCAGACAGCTAGCTAGACTATCCGTCCAATCTGAATTTTCTGTTGCATGACTTAAACAACTTTTGAACGTACACATGTTCCACCAAAATTAGTTCCTTCCCGGGGCGATTTTGCAGAGGCATTGTCGCTTAACACCGCCCAAGACGATTGTGATTGGTTTAAAGAAGTGCCAATTAACCAGAGCACTTTTACTCCCATCCTGGAATGCTGTGTGGACTAGCTCGTGGAGGAAGGTTGTGCAATGCGAGACTACATTTGATCTAACTGGCTTTGCCTCCCTTCCACCTTGCCCTTTCTTTTCTCAGGTACCTCCCACGACTGGCGGCTGCGCTGTGATGCCGTGAACCTCTACTACACTTTGTTCGGTTTGACTCGACCCTCCTGCCTTCCGCTGCCAGAACTGGGCCTCGTGCTCAACCTGAAGGAGAAAAAAGCTGTCCTGAACCCCACCATCAAGCCTGAGCTGGAGGTCGGCCCCGTTGTGGACACCCCTGCCAGTATCGGCATCCATGGCGTGGGCATGTGCTACACGGCTGTAAGTGGTGTGCGCTCGTTTGTCAGGACAGTTGGTTTAGTATAAATAGAAAATGCACTTTATGAACTGCTGACCAAACTGGATTTGAACTTATTTCTTGACAGGTCGTATTTGTATTTTGACCATGAATTGTATCGTTTCAGCCAACACACACATTAGTTAAAGACGTACTACATCAAGCTGCAACTTGACTTTCATTGGTTTCTTTGCTCATGGTGATGTCATCAGCGAGCTGCTTGGTGGTCTTCATTTCCCTGTTTTTAATGTCTTTGATTTAGGAAACCTTTCAGATGGCACACAGATAGTAACGACTTCATAAAAACTGTGTTATCTTAGGTTGGATCTATGTACAGTAATTATGGCTACTGAAGTGCTGCCAACAGAATTTGGCTGTACCTCGTTCCCATTGCATCACTTTTGTACCCAGACTCACTGTTCTCACGGTCGAGAGCACAATTCTGGTTATAAAGCATCTGATTGAATCAGTTTTATCAGCACATCCAGCTTTATGATGAATCATGCACAAGTTGAAGGAGCTGATGGGATTACATTTCACCTCGTACGATTTCATGAAATGACTTCACATGGAAGCATGTTAAGTCATCCATTCTGGTTTCATATGCACCTTTTCCATGTGTTATAAACTCACATTAGTATTAAAGTTACATTAAGTTAGCCATGCTACCCCATATTGAAGTTTGTTTGTGTGTGCCAGGTGGATGAGGAGCCAGATCCTATTTCATTAGGGGTGTGTGGGGTGGGCCAGCCCCCTCAGGGCCTGAAGAGGAAGGCTGAGACCCCGCTGGGCTCCCCCCCAGAGCCAGGACAGGTGCTGCAGCAACAGGACGATGATGCAAGAGGAGGCCACTTCAAGATCCGGGTAACGGACTGCAGACCTCTACACACTCTGCTTTTCTTCAGGCTAATCATTTAGAAACTTCTGTTTTTGTTAGATTTTTATCTGGTGTTAATATGTAGCTACGGTTTGTTACAGTTCAACACAATGGAAGAGGAAGACATTGATATGGAGACGGTTCATGATAGTCAGGCTTTCATTCACCAACATCTCCATCTGTTAGAGAGACCCTCTACACCAGGTACACACACACACACACACAAGCACCCATGCGCACACACATGCACGCGCATGCACACACACACACACCCACCCCATTGCGCACACACACACACAAAACACACGCACACAGGTGCCCATGCACGCACACACACAGGCACATACAGGCACACACGCACACACACACACACAAGCACCCATGCGCACGCATGCACGCGCACACACACACACACACACACACACACACACACACACACACACACACACACACAGGCACCAATGCGCGCACACACACACACACATACAAAACACGCACACAGAGATACGCGCACATACACACACAGGCACCCATGCACACACACACACACACGCGCACACACACACACACACACACACACACACACACACACAGATATACGCGCACATACACACACAGGCACCCATGCACACACACACACACGCACACACACACACACACACACACACACATGCACACACTATTTCTTACATCATTCTGGAAAATAAATAAAAATAGCCATCACCTGGTAACACACACACACACACACCTGTCCTCTTTGTCTTGTTAGGTAAAGAGCCGCCGTCAGTGGAACAGTCCATGCTCTCCATGCCGGCCACACCCGTGCCGGCCTTCTCCAAAGAGACGTCCTCTTTGTCCTCCAAACACGGCGGGGAACACGGCCACCACCACCACCACCACCACCACGAGCACAAGAAGAAGAAGAAGAAGCACAAGCACAAGCACAAGCACAAGCACAAACACGAAAGCAAGGACAAGGAGAAGGACCGAGAGAGGGACAACTCGCACGCCTACAGCAACAGCCCGGCCAGCGGCAGGTCCCTGCGCTCGCCCTCTCTGTCCGACTAAACATCCAACCTCTATTGGGTCAGTTAGAGTTAACTGGATACATAAATGGAAAGCAAAACATGTTTGGTTTATCTAAATATCAGGTTTTTCCCCAGAAAAGTTGGTTTAGCCCAGTGGCAAGTGTCTTTTTTTTGAGGAGAGCCCAGCTGGGGCAAGTCACAGACTGATGGCAACATGAATATTTCTGTGATACCAGAATCATCGACGAAATCGCAAAATTGAGAATTTAAAAAAAGCTTCACTATAAGACATATTCCATAGGGCCGTACATTAAGTCAGTGCTAAAAGCTAACTGGATATTTCAAAATATGACTACATATTAGTTCCCACCGAGCTGCCCCACTGTAACTGTAGTTTAATAAACATCTCAAAAATACCTTAAAACTAAATTCCCTGTGGCTCAGGCCTGGTGGGGGGCAATTCAGGCCCGGTGGGCCACCTGGCTTGTAATACCCTGGGGGAAACCCTGAATATTCATTACTCAGTGGTATTATCCTTAGAGCTGCAAAGATTCCTTGATTAGTTGTCAACTATTAGATTAGTTTTAGGCATTTTCGGCCTTTATTTTTACAGGACAGCTGAAGACATGAAAGGGGAGAGAGAGGGGGGGGGAATGACATACAGCAAAGGGCCGCAGGTCGGAGTCTAACCTGGGCCCGCTGCGTCGAGGAGTAAACCTCTATATAAGGGCGCCTGCTCTACCAACTGCGCTATCCGGACGCCCGTCTCCAAATATTTTGATAATTGATTGATAATTTTGAGTATTTTTTTAATGAAAAAAATGTCTGTAATGTCAGCTTGTTAAATGTGAATATGTTCTAGTTTCTTCTCTCCTCTGTGACAGGAAACTGAATATCTTTTGAGTTGTGGACAAAACAAGACATCTGAGGATGTCATCTTGGGCTTTGGGAAACAGTGATCCACATTTTTAACCGTTTTCTGACATTTTAGACACCAAACGACTGATCCATTCATCCAGACAATAATCCACAGATGAATCGACTATGAAAAGAATCTGTAGTTGCAGCTCTACGTGTCATACAGGAAGACTCGAGTGTTGAAGAAAGGGATGCTGTTCCAAGTGTAATCCTCAGATAACCGGCAGCACAGAATCCCTCAGCACGTCCATGTTGGCTTGAGAGAGGAAGCAGAAGTTTGAAGTGAGGCTGCCGCGTCATTAAGGTAAACCCTCCGGAGGCATCACACCACTCACTTTGTGGACTTTTTGACACTGCTTCCAATCTGTCTGAGGCATGCAACCACGTGCACCTCTCTCCACAAACAGGCCAATAAAACTCATACCCCCCCCCACTACCAAAGACACCACTCTGGTGTGCCTCATCCCCACAGCTCAATGCCAACATTCAGTGAGTGGCTTCGAAGGGGAAACATGATGATGGCGGCGGTGGTGGTGGTGTGGATTAAACCATTCTGTCTGGACTGAGACTCTGCTGTTTTCACATCCTGCAAATTACATTTCTCCATTTGCATCCAGATGAAAAAAAGAGGAATTTCCAGTTAGATGTTTACTGTACAATTGAAAACTCAAGTAATACTAGTGTTTTTCTTTTTTAAATATATATTTTTTCTGTTTTTTTAAGTGTCACTGATGATGAAAGATACTTTTGTATTCATGAATGTTTTAACTAGATTGAATCCAGCTTCACAAAGGCATTTATGGCTGGTTTACTCTGGCACTGTTTCTTAGTTTTGATTAGGTGGTTTTAAACAATGAACAGAACATGCAGAATTCAATATTCTTCATTTAGAGAACCTGAAGACTATCAAAACTGTGATTCCACATGTTAAAAAAAAACGGTTTTCTCATTTAAACAGCCTCCTAAATGAATCTTGCCTTGTCTATTTACAATAACATTCATGTAAAGATTCTTGCCATAGTCCCTGTCAGCATTTATTCCCAGTTAGTGCTTGTGAATGCTCCTGGGAACCCTTTTATCCAGTGTGTTATGGAGTTCCCCCTGATGCTTGTGAATTCCCTTCTTGGGATTAGAAACTGTTTAAAATGGTGTTTAAAATACAGTCCACCAGTTTACTTAAACACAATAATCTACTGAAATCTGAGACAATATTAGATTTACCAAATGTACAGTAGATTTAGGGTAGATTTCACAAGCTTTATGCAAAATTAAGGATGCTTAGTTTAGGAACCTGAGCCTAATAATTCCTACATTGTAATTTTGTTTATCATTTCTGGATTTAATTATGTTTAAAATAAACTGAAAAAAATTCTCCCTCCTTTATTTTTTTTTGCACTCCTCGCTGCTCCTGTCGCACTTATTCAGACTTTAATCATCGTCTGGCAACTTACAGAGGTCATCGCTCACATCTTTCTCAGTCAGATAGTGTTGTGGGTGAGACATTAAGTCAGACTCAGTGGTGAGTGAATAAATGAACTTTATCGGTTATCGGGCAGCTAAAACGCAGATACAGATAATCTGCAAACTGCCAAAAAACTGACCGATAATCGTCCAGAGACAATAATCGGTCTATCCCTATCCCGGGATAGATCTTGATCGGCCTTCTTACTTGTGGTCAAGGCCCGCCTCTACATCTTCTCCATCACCCCATGCTTATTAGAGATAGGCAACACACTTTCTGAAGACCACATTTTATGTTATTAGGTCTTTATTGGGCTATCCTGTAGACCTAGATCAACCATCTCAACACAGGCTGGTAAGGCTTCTTCTAAAACGTTCTTCAGTAACTTCTGTTCAGGGCGCTGCTCCTCCATGTCCGCCATCGTTGCACCAGGAACATATCCGCCTTCATTTCACCAGGTTCATTGGGGGACTCTTCTGCTCTAACGCTTCAGTCGGGATTTCTCTCTCCTGTAAACCGCGCGACTCCTCCCAGCTGCTGCTCCTGGGCCATTTTGTCTTTACCTCTCATTCCCAAGCTCTTTATTCTCTTTGATGAGGTTCACATTGTGTTGCATGAGGAACTTTTATTAATATTTGATGTGTACTGAGATCCTTAGTGCGTTTTTGAACAGGGTCCCGTGCCTCTAAAAGATTTTTTTTCCCCCTCAAGTCAGTTCCGAGGGCCCAGAAAAAGATGCTAGAATGAATAGCTGTGGATGTGGAGGGGCCCATAGAGAATGCCTTTCCACTGGGCCCAGCATTTTGTGCTACACCCCTATGTGTTTCTGTGATATTATGCCTTTCCATCAAACTGAACTATGTGCGTATGCCACTGTGAACTCTTACACTGGCTCTGTGTAAATTTGTAAACTGGTTGGAAATTGTCACTTTTACACATGCGTTTACACCTTCTTATATACTGTCCCAGGGGTCTTCAACGTTTATTAAGCCAAGGACCCCTTAACTAAAAAAGAGACGGAGCAGGGACCCCCTACTTCATATATTGTATAAAATGAGGTCGCATATTAAACTGGGCCTACAATAACGTGTAGGCGACCTAAAGCCTTTATATTTTTGCATAGAATACCAAGCTATTAAAACAATTGTTGGCAAGAGTCTTAGGATTAACTGTATGGGTAAATGGCTATCTTAGTGACTACCTTACCTATAGGCCAGTGAGCCTAGCATCAGTGGTGATAGGTGGTTTTATTTGCTAATAATATGTCAGAATTATGTTAAGACATTTTAATTTATGAAAAAACCTTTTTGACAATAATTTGGAGGCCCCCCTGCAGTGACTCTGAGGACCCCCTAGGGGTCCCGGACCCCCTGTTGAAGATCTCGGTTTTACACATTGACATATATATATAAGGTTTTACACCACATTAAAGGAAAATGGAACATTTGCGACAGGAAGTGACGTCATCGCGCACAGCGCCAGACAGGTATAGCAAGATGGCGCCGCCAGGCGGTGCTGTTTTGAGTATTCCGAAATTTGCTAAAAGCCAAAGAATCTTGCCTACTATTTGGGTCGACATTCCCAATATATTATATACCCTAAATACCAGCGACAACAAACACTTAGCGCAATGAGCAATAGAGACAGAAAAGTAGTTTCCCCACCAAGAAACAAGCTAGCATGGCCAGTGTAAACCATAGGTGTAAACAATATAGCTAGCTAGCTAACGTTACCGCCGCCAACAAGTGTCTTCTCATGAATGAAGAACTAACTGCATCCCATAATGATTCTAAGGAAAGGTGAGGACAGGTCTCAGTGACCGCAGCAAAATATTCAATATAAAAAAGCAATTTCCCCCATACGTTTTGTGTCTTTGTTGGATTTTGTCTCTCTGTGGGTTTTTGCGTCTCTTCTCTTTTTGGTAATTTTTCTGTTTTCTTTGGGGTCGTTTTGTCCCCCTGCGGTAATTCGGCGTCTCTTTGTAGTCGGTTTGTGTCCCTTTGTGGTAGTTTTGCGTCTCTTTTTACATTATTGTGGACCGTTATCATTACCATATCTGTGTCTAAAACATTTTCGACGTTTTTGACGCCTTTTTTTCACGTTTTGTTTTTGCTTTTGCCAACGTTTTAAATTGTTAAATTTTTCTTCTACACATTTTCAGCGCATATTTCTACGTCCCATATTTTCTGATATAAAACAAAAATTGAAAACGGGTGAATTTTAAGAAGTCCAACTACAGTCATTAGATATGAGATAAAAGTCTTTTAGCTCTGGTGCTGCACCTAAACCCCTATAACGGACGGGGAAACCCTGGTCTTGCATGTTTGGCTCTCTATCCTGGGCTGACCTGCAGTCCTTATAGGCTACCCTACCACATGGGCACCCCCAGCTCCGGTGTCGTATTGGCTGGTAAACTGTCTGCATTAAACCCTCCTCGTGTTTCTTCCACGCTCTCCCTGTATCATCTGAGTCCCGGCTGAGACAGGAGCCCTCCTCTTACCCAACACCAATAAAACTCCGGTGCGCTCCTCTCCGTCACCTCCCCCCTCCCTTCTGCCTCCTGTTCTGTTCAACGGCCCTCCTCTCCGGTGGTCCTCCGCACTCAGCATCACTCACTGTCCGACCTACAGCACAGGAGTACGCTCAACCTGGCGCAGAAACATGTTGCTTCACAAACCGGTACGGTAAGACTGCACGTCTACACCTTTTAGCTGCAGGGTCACGGCAGAGTACAGACATCTCTGTGCGTAAAACCGTGCGTAATTACGCCAGCGCTTAAGGAGTTCAACTCAGCACGTTGTTTAATGTTTAACTGTATGGAGAGATAGTCTTGATACGCAGTGGTGGAATGTAACTAACTACATTTTCTCCAGTACTGTACTTAAGGACAAATGTTGAGCTACTTGTACTTTACTTGAGTCTGTTCTTTTCATGCCACTTTCTACATCTACTCCGCTACATTCCAGAGAGAAATATTGTACTTTTTACTCCACTACATTCATCTGACAGCTTTAGTTACTCTACGCATTAAGATTTCTGCACACAGAACACATGTAGTTTGTAAAATCTGATGTTTTATTCTAAATGAAGCTAGCCAACAATATAACGGCCTACAGGTCCAGCTGAAATGATTAGACCATTAAACACACAACTGGTTGGATCCTTTACACTTTCTAAAAATACTTGTAATTACAGACTTTTACTGAAGTAACATTTTCAATGCAGGACTTTTACTAGTAACAGTATTTTAGAGTGTGGTATAAGTACTTTAACTTAGGTAAAGGATCTGAATACTTCTTTCACCGCTGGTTCGATTAGCTTTTTTCTGTAACACCCCCCATCTTCCCTCTTTCCGTCCTGCTGCTGAGCATTTGCAGAACAATTGTAGATCCAACTATCAAAGGCGATTGTTATGCGGATGCTGGTGGTCTCCATTCACTTTGAACTAAGCACCACAGCAGTCTTGACAGGGCATCGACAACATGCAGTCAGCACGACCTGTGTAGACCAATTCCAGTAATGGAAGAGCTCTGTGTTTTCTGTCCATGTTTGGATTGAGTGCTTCACAAACTTTTGAAAATATAAAGTTGAAAATTTTTAATTTTAGAGCAGCCAGTGAAGGCTGAGGCCCCCAGGATAGACAGTTAACACATTTGGATGCATTTTGCAATCATCACACCAAATGTGAAAACAACAAAAATACACAAATTGTTACTTACTATGTTATAAAAATCGAGGCAGAAGGCTTATAATGGATGTTTGGTGTTTAAAGCCCCCAACGTCTTCCAGACAGCGCTGCCTGGAAGGCACTAGGATTAGGAAATGGTTAAGGTTAGGGTAAGTAAGTCGCCGGTCGCAGCACTGCCTTGAAGTCAACGTTGGGGGCTTAAAACACCATCAAGCCTTATAATGGAACCGTGCTAAACGTGTCTAATAAGTGGCTGTGATTTTTTGTTGTATTCTCGACAAGGAACAGACCTTAGTCTATGCAGCAGTTATATTCTAATGTCCGACGTGTTGTTGTCTCAGTTTGTTTGGGTCCTGTCGGTCCTGTGTGCCACTGACGTGTGTTGGGGATTTGTCTACGACCGGCCAAGGCGCTCCGGAGAGGACGGTACTCCAGCCAGGACAGAGTGTGAGTACGCTGGTTTTGATACTGGGAAACATGGAGAACATCTTTGAACCCCTTTAACCTTGAGCTGACAGGCATCCACACACCTCGCAACCCCCCCCCCCCTGTAGCTGGCCTTGAGCGCTGTAGAAGGCAAGAGAAAAGTCTCTACAGGAATCAGTAAAGTGTCCCGTTGACAAGAGTGAGCAGTAAACCTCCTGGATTGTCTGTCAAAAACAAGTATGATTTCACTGAGTCGAGTGGGAACCTGGGAATTGCTTTGGTGTCATTTTGGCAAAAAGAGTATTACTCTAGGTAAGGTAGCCATCCACAGATACAGTTCATCCTAAGGATTCACTGTGCCACATCGATATTTTACAATGAAACATGATTAATATAATCTAGCCAGCAAATATTTTAATAGCTTAGTATTCTATGCACTAAAAAGGTATGTATAAAGGCTTTAGCCTGCCCACAGCTTATTGTAGGCCCAGTTTATTATGAAACTTAATTCTATACAATATATGTAGTAGGGCGTCTCTGCTCCGTCTCTCTTTCAGCTAAAGGGTCCTTTGCTTAAAAAACGTTGAAGACCCCTGCTCTAGACATTAACAATGTACGTTAGGTGACATACAGTGTGCCGCTCATGCCCCTTTCATAAGCTTGATTCTTAGTTCTGCGGAGGCTCCACGCAGAGCACCGTAGCCTACGTAAGTGGCCTGAACTTTATACTTCTGTATTGGTGTGTGTGTCGATCTCTTTAAGAGAATGGCAGGGCCGGCATATGTGTGTGTGGGTAGTGTGTGAGAGAGTGACGGCGATTAGCTTTGGAGTGAGTAGCGACTCTAGAGTGATAGTGAGAGAAACAAAGTTCTTTCTGACCACGGTGGGAAATCTGCAGCAGGAAAAGTTAACCCTCTCCTTGATTTCATGTTGATTATGGAGAAGGAGAACCAGGAAATGAGTCGGGAGGGAAATGCAATGCTTCCAAGCCACACCGTTGCCGCGACGTGTAGTTACATTTTTCGAGAGGTGCATGTCAGGCTACGGCATAGGGTTAGTATCTCCACATACCTACGTACATAGCCACGCTGTAGATTTTACGCAGAATCATAAATCACGCTTAGGGCTGTCAACGAATATTTTAAATTCGAATAGTTTTAAAAAAACGAATTTCAAAGGTGAAAATTAATATTTGAATTAAAAAAAAAAAAAAAAAAACTGGAAAAAAACCGTTTGCGCTAGCAGAGGCTGTCTGGCTGTCTGCTTTGCTAGCGCGCCTGAAAGCCGTTACATACTGGATGCAGCCCAGCTGGCGCATACAAATGTGACATCATGAGATCGCCGTGACTATTTATAGCTGCGCTGTTGGTTGCGACACAACTGCAGTCTTCTCCTGAACAGCGGTGGCGCTAATGAGCAAAGGCTACCGACCGCTACTCTTTCTACGGACTAGAAGAAGAAGAAAAAGGTAAACAACGGCAGAACTGGCAGCAGCATTGCCGTCAATGGTTCGATTTGATTCAATGACCTACTTCGTTGGATCGAGCCTTTCATTCACCATAAAAGAACTCATCTTAACCTGGTAAGTTTACCAGAGAGACCTGCAGTCACTCTGAGAGTCCTGTTGTCGGCGAACTCAAAAAAAGAGATGTGCGCGACGTCGGCTCGGCCGGATATTGCATCATTTTGATGTCACGATGTCGCGCGCCACCTTGGATGCATGCGCAACCAGATGTTCGAATAGTTCGAATATTCGTTGTTATTTTAGAGGGAATATTCGAACGTAATTTTTAAGCAATTTTGACAGCCCTAATCACGCTATACAAAGAGTTGTGTGCTCCTCGTCACAGGTTGCATGTGTGAGCTGCGAGGTAGTTGAACTAAACGGTGATTTTCCTTCACACACTGTAACATTGTTATCAACTTTGAGTAGAGCTGTTTTATTTATGTTTTCCTAAGTCTGTTAATTCTCTTGTGGACCTTTGGGTCCTTGAAAGTAGGGCTGCAGCTAAAGATTATTTCCATTATTGATTCATCTGCAGATGGTTTTCTTCATCAATTAATCATTTGGTCTATATAGTAGTGAAGAAAGTCTATTCCAGCTTCCCAGAGTCCCAAATATATATTCAGTTCACTATCACACAGACAAATGTGAAGTTTTGCTGCTTTTTAAATTGAATATATTCTGGGTCATGGAGGGCTTGTATCATGTGGGCACGCCGACAGATTGGGTGTCATTAATTAGAATTCCTCATGGGGGAGACAGAAACTACGCACAAAACTATAGTTTAAAATTAGCTGGATACATGGTTAAATCTCATTGGCTCTTACCAGTTTATCTCCGTGTGTACTTCGTCCACAGCAATCCCACCAATTGGTCCCAAAACGTCCCAGAGGAAATGTCGTAAACATATTCTTTGTAAATCTTTACAATCATTCTCTAAAAGAACCAAGCAGGCCTGCCTTGTTGCACCGTCCACATTTTATTCAAAACGTGACATTTTCAGGGTGTACCTCGCTAGCTCGAAGTCTCCCGTAGCGAAGGGATTTCGAGAGTGTTTTTCTGCTGTCAAATTAATGAGAACAATGCAAAGGTGCATTAAGCTTCTTAAAACTGTGTTCAGTAATGCAAACCTGGGAAAATGTCACACACTTCACTTTAGTTGCCAAAGTGGCTGAGTGTATTTTGGACCCGCATTAATGTATCTTGGCCAAGTGTAGGTAGGAGATGCCTGAAGCTACGCTCCAAGACACTCGCAGAACACAACTTTTCAGTTTTTTTTGGAGCAGAGTAAATCTTGAACCCCTATGTGAGCTTCAAGTGTAATCAGTCACCCCAGCGTCAACTGGAGTGACACGCGTCCTGACCCGGCTGTCTCCAAGATCACTCCTCTAATGAACTACATGCAGTTAGATGAGAACTAACTTTCCACACCAGCAACTGCAGCTCCAGAGGAATGTCTCCCGCTCACTTTATTTGCTGGGTTATTTTCTATATGAAGTGTCTGCCAGCGCATGTGAAATGAGCGAGCAGAGAGTATATGGTGGTGGGGTGGGGTGGGGTGGGTGGGGGGGGTTACAACGGATCACTGTGACCCTGCGAGGTTGTGATTGGGCAGCCCGAGTGTGTTTGTGTTGCTCTACCTTGAGTCAATATTAAGAGAGCTCGGAGCTCATTTTGTGCCTCAGATTCTCCTGTCGGCGTGAGAAGGTAGAGGTTGGCTTCACTGTGCCACAGATTGTCATAGCAACAGGCGGCGGCTGCAGTCTACTCTGGAAATTGGTTGCTGTATGTTTTGCTACATTTTTGCATCAGAAGAATTTACAAGAAATACATTTGTCAGCACCCTGAGAGTGAAATGAAACATGTTGTGCAGCCCTCCTTCAGATTCCCAGGCTTTATTCACTGAAACATCTCGGCTTTCTCACCTTCATCTGAAGTTGTTTGCAGTTTCATTACAGTCCATAGGTTAGGCATGAGACTTCATCTATGCCAATTATCGGCTAAACAGGTTGAAACCCATTTTTTATATAAAAAAATAAAACTTTCTACTTCTCTTCCATCTCTGAGCATGTGTGGATAATCCGTCATTCTGCATATCACAGTTCTGATCGTCATCTGTCAGGACGTTTGAGTCACTCAGCTCAGGAAATTTGTTACATGAAGAATGTAAAAAGTACAAACTTACCGGAGGCTGAGCGATCGGCTTCAGTCAATCGTGGCGACCGTAAAGTCAGGATTTACTCTGACCAGAAAGGTCTCTGCCATTTCTGTAGATACAAACCATCAACCAGCCTACAGCTGCATCACTGAGTGCCCTGCTGCTGAGCAGAAGGTATTTCGACAGGTCTCAGTAGAAAAAGCACAGGTGTGCATAACAAAATGTATGATGTAGGGCTGCAACTAACAATTATTCTCATTGTTAAAAAATCGGTGGATTATTTTCTGGATGAATGGATTAGTCGTTTGGTGTCTAAAATGTCAGAAAATGGTGAAAAATGTGGATCATTGTTTCCCAAAGCCCAAGATGATGTCCTCAAATGTCTTGTTTTGTCCACAACTCAAAGATATTCAGTTTCCTGTCACAGAGGAGAGAAGAAACTAGAACATATTCACATTTAACAAGCTGACGTCACACAAGTTTGACTGGATTTTCATAAAAAATGACTCAAACAGATTAATCGATTATCAAAGTAGTTGGAGATTGATTTAATAGTTGACAACTAATGGAAGAATGCTGGCAGGATTCCATTTAGCTGCTTCAGTTTCAGTTGTATCATCATACAACAATGTTAATATTGTAATTAATAACAGCTGCGCTTTTCCCGCTTCGACAAGTCTGCTCCGATGTGAAAGCTCATTATTCACTGTAGGAACAGTCATTTTACCAAATAAAAACCCCATCAAAGTCCATTCCCAGAGCTTTCAATATCATAATTCATGTTCTGTTATTTTACCTGCCTGGCCTTTTTGTTTCACACTAAAAGTTGCTGAGACCATTGCCAACAATCTGGTAACTGTGTTTTTTAAAAATTGTGAGACACTGAGTGAAATCTCTTAGTTTGGGTCGATGGTGGTCCTCGATCAAGGCTGGAAAAAACCCTAGCCTCGCATTGCCAGACCTAAGATCTCTCTACACCACACATACACTCTGGGATAGGAGGAAAAAAAATCCTGTTTCCGAGAATAAATGTAATCAACTGAGCTGTATACATTTGATATCTAATTTAGTTCTTTGGGTTTAAAGTGCACAATTTCAAAATGCTTTAATCCCTGTTTTGGAGGAACTCTTAATCTCCCCTTAACACTGGGTGCTTCTCAGAAGAAAGAGCTTCACGAACAGAGCTTAAATTTAAACTCTGGAGCCAAGAGGACACGTATGTGCTCTACTACAGTGGTTCCCAGGGGCCCTTGAGGAGGTTCCAGTGGGTCCCCCCCTGCAACAAAATGGAATAGTAGTATAGTGTTTTCATCATAATGACAACCACAAGTAACACAATGACAGAATGTATGACTATTTTGATCATTCCTTTCATACACTTTAAAAATAAATAAATAAAAAACATCTAAAAGCAAAAATTCCCTGGGACAACATTTTATCAAATGGGGGCCTGTAGTCTAATTTGTTTCTAGGGGTCCTTGACGTTAAAAAGTTTGGGAACCACTGCTCTAATAGGCTGAGACAAAGAAACATCCACAGTTCTCACCTCTGACCTGCAGTCCACAGAGCGGGAGAGAGTCTTATACTCCACGCTGTGCCAGCCAGCTGGGCAGCATTGAAAGTGTTACTCAGTTTGTTCACACAGAGAGTACATATGCACGTGTACTTGCAAAAACACACACACATACACGTACATACAGTATGTCCACACAGGAACACACAAACTCCCGTTGGCATCCTCTGGTTTTCTCTGTGAGTAAGGCTGTTGGTGGACAAGGAGCATGTTGTTAGAAATGAAGCAACACGTTCAGTCTGTCTCCCTCTCAGATCTCCAGGATGTCTTCAGTTAAGCCAGGGGGTTCTCACAATGTGGGTCGGGTTCCATTCCTG
Source organism: Perca flavescens (assembly GCF_004354835.1). Taxonomy (NCBI): domain Eukaryota; kingdom Metazoa; phylum Chordata; class Actinopteri; order Perciformes; family Percidae; genus Perca; species Perca flavescens. The sequence goes on from NC_041336.1 coordinate 33,120,424, forward strand.
GTCCTTAATCGACAAGAGCGTTAGTGTGTTAGTGTTAGGGGACCTGTCCACATAGTGAGACAGCATTACCACTTCACGTTCGGTCACTGTTGAGTTTGGCACATGGCTTACAGACCTTTTTCACATTTATAAGAAGTTATTATGAAATACAAAACTAAACTGAATTGCTCATGTTTAGTTTGCCAACCATGTTTGTTGTTTTTGACAAAGTAGTATGTTCTAATGATGACAGCAGGTCAGTACAGGTTAATACGTTTCATTTCCTCTAAAGACATTTGAACAGAGCAGCCATTCACACAGTGTTGTTTTATGTCCTCCCAGTTCACTGTTAATGGTTTGGAACTGTGGAAGGTGTTGAGTTCAATGACCAGGACATTTGTGGGCCAAACCAAAATAAGGTTATTGTCGTTTGAAGTCACAGTGAAAGTGTGTTAAAGCTATAGTGCGTAGTTTCTGCCGCCCCCATAAGGAATCCTAAGTAATGACAACAAAACTGTCGGTGCGTCCAGCCGCATGATACAAGCCTTCCATGACACCCCCCATCCCCTTCAACGCACTTGCTAGTAGCCAAGGTAGACACGGAGGATTAAAAAAACATGATGGATTCTTCAGAAGAGGTCATTATCTTCACTCGAGCTTCACCGGACGCCACAATCTTCTGTAGCCACTGCTGAGTTTAGGATAAGTTATCAAATCAAGAGAGACGTGTAAGATGGGCTTATAGTGTTGTCATTTATCTCTGTTTAAGTCTGATTTTGAGATTAATCAGAAGACACGTCTTATTTGTATACATTCCTTTAAAGACAGATGTTAGGACCTGGACACTTCTTCTTTTTTTCTGCATTTACTGCAGTCAGAGGCATTAATTTAAATCCAGTGACATACAAGACTTCAGTCGCTCTGTTTTGAGCAAACATCACTATGAAGTATAGTGGTCGTAAATCATCCCATGTCGAATCATGACGTGAGATGAGGAGTTTTGTTTTGAAACAAAATTTTGACCTGAGCCATGTTGGTTTTTGAAAAAGCGGACTTTTCAGGATGAAACAGATTTTTTTTTATGGTTTATTGTCTATTTTGTTACTATTTGGTTGTATGGTCTTGAATATTGTAGTTACTGTGTGATGTTTTCTTCATTTTTGTCTGGGTGGGTGGTGATGATGAAGGGGGGGGGGGGTGAGGGTGAGGGTAATTTGTTCATGTTGCAAATTGGATGTTTTGAATGTTGTTGGAAAAATTAAAATTGTTAATCACAAAGAAAAGGAAAGTCAAAACACAAAACGCAGGCAAATTGAACTGAACTGTTCTGTTTTTCAGCCCGCTCCGCGCCTCAGTACGTGGCCACCTCCGGCTCCTGCAGGAACCGGTGCTTTGAGCTACTGGAGCTGGAGCCGCCAAACTGCCGCTGTGACAACCTGTGTAAGACGTACAGCGGCTGCTGCTCGGACTTTGATCAGCTGTGCCTCCGGACAGGTACTCGATCCTCCTCTTCTCATCACTTTTTCCTTTCTCCGTAGCTTTTTATCCCCTCTTGCTTAGTTCTTAGTTCTATACGAGCAAAATATAGCTGATGAAAGTAGACTTTGTCTTGGTTCTATTGTGTGTTCTGCTATTTTGAGCAGTGTGAGTAATTAAAAAGTGCTTGCATTGTTTAATGTAGTTCGATATATTCCTAAAGTAGGGAGATCAGGAGTTGAGCGGTGACTTTTGGCAGTGTGTTTGCTATCAGAGGAAAAATACTCAGGCCGGAGAGGCCAAGTGAAATAGTCTCAGATTGTTATCGTCATCAAGCTGGAGGAGATCCTTGGACATCTGGCGTTTGATATCCATCAGGTGGTCAGGAATACAGCTGCTACTTTGATGTGTGTGTGTGTGTGTGTGTGTGTGTGTGTGTGTGTGTGTGTGTGTGTGTGTGTGTGTGTGTGTGTGTGTGTGTGTGTGTGTGTGTGTGTGTGTGTGTGTGTGTGTGTGTGTGTGTGTGAGAGAAGGGACAGGATGCTCTTGATTTACAGTTTCATTCCACATTTCAGAATGAGTTTTGTTATGTTACACATGACACATACGTGTATGTTAAATAATTCTCTAAATGACGAAGAGGAAGCAGAAGAAAAACACATTAAGTTTATAAATATGCTCTATCATTAATTCCTAATAAGCAGGCCCACACGGACTCTTAACGCATCTCCAACCCAAGCAGAAAAACATTCTGCAGATTTTCGTGCTGGATCACCCCTGAAAACTGTAAAAAAAAATCTGCTGATTCCATTTGGGTCTGCTGATAAGTTACTTTTAGTGGTGAAAGTAACTAAGTACATTTACTCAAGTTCAGTACTTAGTACAAATTTGAGGCACTTGAAATTTACTTGAGTATTTTTTATCTAATGCTGCATGTTAAAGTGCCCATATTATGAAAAAAAACACTTTTTCTGGGATTTGGGGTGTTCTTTTGTGTCTCTGGTGCTTCCACACACATATCAACTTTGAAAAAATCCATCCATGCTGTTTTGAGTGAGATACGGTTTCTGAATGTGTCCTGCCTTCAGTCTCCTAGTGAGCTGTTGTCACAGTCCGAAATGAGCTGGCTAACCACAACCGTTAGCTCGTAGCGTTAGCATGCTAACGCTAGCATGCTACCTCGTTCTCAATAGCAAAGCACTGCTACAACACACACAAGTTCACCATAATCTACAAAAGAACTACTTACATGTGCGCCCTCATTTAGAAGTCTCCCAGCTAATCCTGCCTTGTAACTGACCAAAGTTGGAGAAACAGGCTCTCTTTTACTGTCTCTAGAGTTAGCTAGCTGACATGCTCTACATCTGAGCTACTGCGCATGTGCGAGTGCAATCAAAGATAGTACAGAAGAAGAAGATGAAAAGAGGTCTCACTCTGTAGCTAAAACAGAAACCAGGTGAAAAGAGGATCTGAAGCAGTGAGAGAGAGCAGTGCAGTACAACAAAAATGTGGTGTTTTTTGAAAATTAAACCATGTAAACCTATTCTGGTACAACCTTAAAATACAGTTATGAACCTGAAAATGAGCATAATATGGGCGCTTTAAAGCTCTAGTTACTTTACAAAATAATATTTACATACCAACTATATGATGAGTCTATAAAATATGTTGCAGTTCTATAGGTTACACTCACAGTGTATGTATATATATATATATATATATATATATATATATATATATATATATATATATATACATATATACATTATGTTGGCTGTAAAGCTGTGAAGTCCTACTTACACACATACTTATTACACATACATACATACTTTGGATACTTTGTTACTTTGATACTTTTTGTTTTAGTCAGTTTAAATCTCCACACATGTCTTAAACATTGGTGAGTTTTAAAAAAAAAAAAATATATATATATATATATATATATATATATATATATATATATATAAGGGCTGGACCCGAATATTTGTTCGGTGGGTTGGTATTCGATTTGAAAATTTGACATTCGAATATAAGTTTTTTTTATTTTTTATTTTATTTTGGTTTATTTATTTTCTGCATTTATCTCTCGTTCACACTCCAGTCCAGTTGGTGGCGGTAATGCACATTTAAGTTGGTTTGCCAACCGCCAATAAACTACAAAGAAGAAGAAGATACTGTTGGTACACGATGACACTGTCAGTACCAGATCCGTTCCAACTGCACAATCCGTTCTGCGCATGCGCAAGATGTTCGCGCATGCGCTGTAGTACGATGATTTACAACACTACCCGATCTGTTCCCACCATTGACATAAATATAATGGACCAATAGACCCCGTTGCTCTGGACGGAGACCAGTGAAGGCTATTAGAAGCACTTTTCCGGTGATCTCTTCCCTTACTGCGCAGCCTCCAACTCACAGAGACAACGTAAATGTGACGTGAGCAACGTGTCTGAAAGTTGTAAGTGTTCTGGTAGCTGTGCCAAGAGAAATCTCAATCATTTCCGATCTTACAGAGACGGAGAGTGTAGGTATATGTAAGGAGATAACATAAGCACAGGCTAATTATTGCTAACTAACATGCTAGTTAACATTCGTAATTAAACCTAAACAGCTAATGTAAGTCGAAACTGCCTGCGAGCTTCTCCTGTACTATACGGTAATTCCTCTACTGTGCGACAGTAAGTCATTTGGTTGTGACACAATTGTTAGCGTATTTTTACAAAAACGTCTGCTACGGAGCCATAACGTGAGGTACAAGGTAATGGAGCCTTTTATACATTGTCGTGTTTCTTTAGAATTAAACAATGGACAAATAGAGTCTTTAAACGCTTCAGATGTAAATTTATTCACAGTCAAGTGACGTAAAACAAAATGGCGGTCAGTGGAATGCTAACAAGAGGTGATACCTTTGTAGCAACAAAATGGCGCCATCGGAGGTTCGCGCTCTGAAGCGAAGCTTACCCCCTTGGTTCCCACACTAGCCTCCACCGGGAAGCTAACGTTAGTTTAGCCAATAGCTGATTCACGGAAGCTAACGTTACTTTAGCTAACAGTTCATTTGGCTAACCGCTAGCTGATTGTAGCGGTCTGCCGTCCGTCAGCCTCCACAGTTAAGCTAACGTTAGTTTAGCTAACAGCTAATTCGGCTAACCGCTAGCTGAGACAGCATGCAAAAACATGCAAACTTTTAAACACCAAGACCCGCCCTATGCCTACCTCTGATTGGCTGAGCTAACTGAGGACGACGCACGCTGCCATTCCGCGTATCACGCTGCCGCTCCGCGTGCCATTCCGGTTATCACGCTGCCCCTGAAGCTATGCTGCTGCTTCGGGTGACACTGCAGCGTTAACGTTATAGAAACTTAAGAAAATGAGCCAAATGAGGCTGATGCTTCACGCAGTAACGTTACAAAAAACCTATGGGGTTGTCGCTCTGGGATGGGCGAGTCTAATGCTGGGAGGGAAAAAAAATACAGTATAATCACTACTAAAAAACTAGACAACAACACCACTGATTCAATTGAATCTTTATTCCTAGGGTTAGGAAACCCACACTAAAGGCAGGCTTATCATTCATTTCATCATTATAACATTTTGACTCAGATCAGTAGCCTAATAACCACTCAGAATTACCATATTGAAAACACAATTCATACAGTAGGCCTATACATAGCCTGTATTGTTGTACATATTAGGTTAAGTTATGTTGAATACATGCATACATTAATTAAACAAAAACAGGAGTCAAAATGTCATCTTTGACACATAAGCTTGCCATTAGTGTTGATTGACCACAGTTAAATTCTTGGTAGTCAGTTGTTATGCAGTGGAGAGTGGAAAGGCTTTCATCAACAACTACTTCAACACTAATATTTAGCATTTCATTTACAGCAGGTAACATTGCACAGGTAGAGCACAAACCCAGCCCCCTGTATTTGCATATCTATTCACATGCTGGGATTCTGTACAGTTGATGACCTTGTACTACACACTTGTAGCTGAACTCACATCAAATGTAAATACAAATACTAAATACAAACCAAAAAAAAAAAATCACATAGCCTACAAGTATTTTTATTAGTTCAGGTTTTGTAAACGGATTGAGCTGAAACAAAACAAACAGATTGAGGTGGAATTTATCAATAACTGATTAAGAGAACTGTTACGAACTTTAGGTAGGGTGCATGTGTGCACCTAGTGGGTTTTCCCCAGGGAGGTGTTCTCCTGCACACAATGAGACAGGCTGTGTGGCACAGTTTTTGCTCTTCTGCACTTTGTGTAAGGGTGGTCTTTCCTGGAGCTCTTTGGAGGTCTGCCAGCTCCCAGAGCTCTTCTTCCCCCCAAAGCTGCCTTTCGGCGTGACACCGCCGTTGGTTGCACACCAATCTTAGTGGTCGTTTGCAGAAATCCCCTTGGTGTGGCACGGATCCTAGTAGGCACACAGCTGGTCTTTCCATAGGAGAACAAAGATGACTGGACAGCACTGTCCGTTTTCATTTTTTTTAAATTGTCCACAAATGACTGAAGAGGTGCCTTGAATGTTGTGTCCTCTACTAGTTTTTTTGAGGATCCCCAAAATGCCATCCAGCTCCCTCTCCAAAGTCCCTGTGCCTGGATAGATTTAACAGCAATTTAATTGATTCTTCTGTCTAGTGTTGGTGGCAAGTGAAACAATTGGATCAATCTGAAAAGTTGTGATAAGTATACTTACTGGGCCCAGCTGATGTGTCGACAGCCTCCTCTGTGATAAAGAAAATAAGCAAGTTTTTCAATGTGATTGTCTTTAGGCATTCTACCGCTATACTTTGGTCTTATGGAACACAGTTTTATCATGGCCTTGACATTTTTTTGTGGTTTATGCGCCAATTTATTTTTCTTTAAAGCCAGTTTCACCTGAGATGATCTTCGATGCTGGAGCAAGAGATTCTCCATCCAAGCGCTCTTCTTTTGAAAAAAAAAAAAACATAACATTATCCATCTTGAATAAAAATGTACTACTTGTTCGAAATTTCAACATACTCAGTCTGAAAGAACATCATAGTGGTGGAGGGACTTTGTACTCACCCAACACTGACTTTGGCTCCACAGGCTGTTCATAAATCAAGCTTTCAAACCAGTCATCTGGAGTGGTCCCTCCTGTGTACGTACACACACACACACACACACACACACACACACACACACACACACACACACACACACACACACACACACACACACACACACACACACACACAATACACAATACACATCAAACTGTAGTCCACATCCCATCATGAAGAACAACCACAAGTCACTTACCTGAAGCAATTTCATAGAAGAGCTTCCTGAGATGAGGTGTGCTTGTTAGTGGGAGTGTCTCACTCACACCAAATGTTTGCACCACTGCACTTTGGTGCTTGCAAGGTGCGCCAGTTTTACCAACCGGGCAGGTGCAGCAGCTCAGTCCTGTATTGACGTGGTACCAACCACCAGTTGATGCACTGGGCACCGTAAAATTGACTTCATCCTCATGACAAGAAATATATATTAAAATAACAATATTTAAACTGTATATAAACTGTATGATGTACGTATGCAGACACACATATATACATATAGGAGCCATGTATATTATGTTTGTTTATGGTTCATAATTTTCACCTATTACATAACGTAGGACGTCATGGGGCCGGGGGTTGGTCTCACAATAATCGGTCTATTTATACACCTGGACACTTGCATGGTGGTGGCTAGAGAGGGGGTGAGCTTGGGTTTTTGCATTTTCTGTTGACCGCAAGTTTCTTCACATTTACTTTTTGCAGTATTTTTCAGGCAACTGGATTTTGTTTATTGTTTGTTTTTTTCAAACTTTCAAATGAACAATAAATCCTTAAAAGCCTATCTCGAAGTGGATCTGAATTATTCAAACGGCGCGTCATACAGGTGATTGGGCCTCATTCACCAATATCTTCCTAAGTTTTTCTCTTAAATATGTTCTTAAGAAAGTTTCTAAGAAAAGTCTACGTCGGATTCATGACGTGTTCTTAAACAGCAGAATTGTTCGCACCTGTGTTTTTTGGATTGATGAATCCCACATCTTCATAATTGAAAGCGTGTGCCAGTTGTTCCTAATTAGCATAAGAAAACACCTCGCAAATTCCCATATAAGGACATGATGCTTCCTGTGCACCTCCTGGGAAGCGGGAGACTGCTTATTTTTTTATTTAAGTTTATTTGAATAGGGACAAGTATGTAACATACACTCATGTTACATACTACAACATTTTAGCTGAAGCTAATTCTCAATGTCAGAGATGTTAGAATGGTTGTCGGAGTCGCGGTGGAGAAAGTACTAAATCTCAAGTAAAAGTAGAAGGTGTCCACTACCACAAACTTCTTTTAAAAGAAGTTCCTTTGCCCCTATAAATAGTGATCAACCACCAAATAACGCAGGATTTAATCAGTTTAATTGTTGATGTAAGTAAGTAAGTAAACTTTATTTATATAGCACCTTTCACAGACAGAAGGAGTCACAAAGTGCTTTACAGTAAAACAAAAACAGAGCAAAGACAACACAGCTATATGGCTAAAAATGCTTGTCTAAAAAGATGAGTCTTCAGGTGTTTTTTAAAGGTTTCCACAGAATCCAACGCTCTCAAGGCTAAAGGGAGAGAGTTCCAGAGCCCTGGGGCCACCACCGAAAATGCACGATCACCTCTTGTTTTAAAACGTGTTCTAGGAACAATTAAGAGCTCCTGGCTTGAAGACCTCAAAGAGCGACCAGGAGTGTGTGCGTGCAGTAGATCCTGGATGTACGAGGGCGCTTGGCCATGTAAGGCTCTATAGGTAATAGTTAAAATTTTAAAATTCACTCTAAAACCAATCGGTAGCCAGTGAAGAGCCTTGAGCACAGGAGTAATGTGAGACCTCCTGCTGGTCTTAGATAAAAGTCTTGCTGCTGCATTCTGTACGACTTGCAGTGAGCCCAAGGATGATTTGTTTAAGCAGGTGTACAGTACATTGCAATAATCCAAACGAGAGGAAACAAAAGCATGAACAAGCATCTCCATCTCTTTGAGAAACCACAGATCTAATTTTAGCAATGTTCCTGAGATGGAAAAAACAGGAACGAACCACAGACTTCACATGACTGTTAAAACACATAGATTTGTCAAAAATGACACCCAGATTACGCACAGCATTACAGTCTGAAACTGATAGAGTCCCAATGGCCTGCCTAATCCTAGGGGTAATATTATCTGGGGCAAAGATCATCACCTCAGTTTTGTCAGAGTTTAATTGCAAGAAATTGTCAGCCATCCATTTGTTAATGGAGGCTAAACAATTGTGCAACAAGGACAGTTTGTCTAGCTTATCGGGGCTAAAAGATAAATATAACTGGATATCATCAGCATAACAATGGTAAGATATACCTTCGAAACTACCAATAATTCTACCAAGAGGAAGCATATACAGGCTGAATAGCAAAGGGCCAAGCACAGAACCTTGTGGCACACCACAAGACAAAGGAGCAGAGTCTGACAAGTAAGTTCCCACAGACACAGAAAAACTCCTGTCCGAAAGATATGAAGAAAACCAGTCCAGAGCTGATCCAGTAATGCCCACAGTTGATTTCAGTCTTTCAATCAGAGTGCAGTGGTCAACCGTATTGAACGCTGCACTCAGATCCAGAAGGACTAGAACAGAACATTTACCCCCATCAGCAGCCATTAAAATGTCATTAGAGACTTTCAGGAGAGTAGTCTCAGTTGAATGGTTTTTTCGAAAGCCAGACTGAAATTTATCAAAGATATTATTAGAATCCAAAACTCTATTCAGCTGGCTCGCAGCAACCTTTTCTAAAATTTTTGAAATAAAAGGCCATTTAGAAATAGGCCTGTAGTTTTTAAACAAAGCTGCATCAAGATTGTTCTTTTTCAATATGGGGTGGATAACAGCATGCTTAAAACAGCTAGGGACCTGGCCTAGCTGAAGAGATAAATTTAAAATTGAAACCAAACATGGTCCAAGCAGATGTATTGTTTTTAAAAGTAAAGATGTTGGTAAAATATCAACAGGACTTTGGGAAGGTTTCATTGAGCCCACTAGCTTAATTAAGTCATTCAGGGACAAGGGGCAAAAGGAGTCCATTACCGAAAATCTCTGATGAGTAACAATATGGGCGCTTACTGATGGAATGATGCCTGCCCTGATAGCACTAACCTTGTCCACAAAATGAGACAAAAAATGGTTGCAGTCCACATTTGAAAACACAGGGACAATACATGGGAGAAACAATGTTGTTAATAGTCTCAAACGTAGCTTTTGGATTGTTTTTACAGGAAGAAATCAGCTTAGTAAAATAAGAGGCTCTAGCCTCCTTGATCGTTTCATTTAGGTCAATTAAGAGCTCTTTAAGATACAGGCGATGGACTTGGAGCTGAGTTACTTTCCATAAACGCTCAGTTCTCCGACAGATACGCCTCGAGCTGCGAATGGCATCATTCATCCACGGGGTTGTATTACAGAGGGTAATTCTCTAATTTTAAGAGGCGCCACTTTGTTCAGCAGCAGGGTGCAATGATCAAGAAACGACTGTGCACAAGCATCGACATCATCAAAAATAAAAACTGAGCTTAAATCAAATGCGTCTGAAAATTTCTCAACAGTGAGCTGGTTAATAAAACGTGAGCTGGACGTCCGTTTAGCAGGCACAGGATCATCATTACAAACAAGATCAAATGAGATGCATTTGTGATCACTAACAAATACATCATCGATGCAAACATTATTAATGTTCAAACCATGAGAAAAAACAAGATCTAGCGTATGACCCTTGCTGTGCGTAGGACCCAACACATGCTGAGAAAAATTAAAAGATTCAGTGATATTTATGAAATCAACAGCATTTTTGCAAGTATCATCGTCCACATGAATATTAAAATCACCAGCAATAATCACTTTTTCCAGCTTGATGGTGGATGATAAGAAATCAGAAAAATCATTAAGAAAAGATGCCACTGGCCCAGGTGGCCGATATATTAAAATACAATAAAATGAACTGGAACGACCAACTTTAGTAATCTGTAGTTCAAAGGAAGAGTACGTGCCTGCGCTCAATGACTGGCAGATGAAATGTTTTTTAAAAACCACAGCAAGACCTCCACCTCGGCCTGTGAGTCTTGGGGTGCTGATAAAAGTACAATCCACAGGACAGAGCTCATTCAAGTGATAATATTCCAAATCCTGTTGCCATGTTTCCGTAAGCAACATAAAGTCCATGCTCTTGGAAGTTAATAAATCACTGAGCAAAAGAGACTTATTTGCAATTGAACGGGCATTTATTAAACCCATCCTGAGCGATGCAGGAGCACCTGAAGCAGAGAGAGAGGCTCGCGGCAGCGACCTCAGATGCACGGAACACACACAGCGGCCAGAGGCAGGTTTTCTGCAGGGCACCCGGACCGGAGCACAGGGGGCGTTTGGGAAGACGGCCTGGAGTCACAGTCAAAGACCCCCAGCTTCCGGAGCTTTTTTAGCTGAACTTGTCTCCCTGCCCTTTTTCCTCGCTTCCTCTGTCGTTTATGAGAGGGTTGTATTTGGCCCTCTCCGTGCCGCATACAAACAGCCGATGCAGATGGACAGACAAACGGGGCTATAAACTCACCCGTAACACTCCAGGTGCATCCACCACTGCACTCCCCCATAGAGGATCGGATCAGCAGCAGTGTTTGGCGATCGTACACCCACGCCGTTGACACATTTGTTGACAAACTCAGTAGCAATATAGCACAGGAAACAAAACAAAACGAGACGGGACGAGCAACCAGCAGCAGCGACGAAGCCAAACGCAGGCGCCATGCCGGAAGGTGCGTTCAAGTGACGGCAGGCAGAGACGTAGGACCGTAGCCGTAGCCACGTAGCCATGTAAATTGCAGTGTTAGTGTTTTTTGCATATTATGATTATTTTTTTCAACAAATGATCAGAAATACATTACAGTACAATACTATCATTGTAAACGATCTGTAGAATTAAATAAAATGCAGAAACCAGTTATTTGGAGCAAATTGTCATCACTCAAATGTGCGTAAGAGTGCTTTTCAGTGTTCGTAGATTTTGTTCTTAGCTAAGAACAAATCCAAGATAAGAAAACATTGCGTGTCAGAATCTTCGTAAAAAGTGCGTAAGTGGGGTTTAAGAACCCATTTCTTCATAAGAACGGTTGGTGAATGAGGCCCATTGTTCCCTGACTCAGCCTCTCGGCGGCTTATGGAGGTTGCAAAGAAGTCGCAACAATACACTTACCCGGACAATTTTCTGGCAGTCCACATCATCACACTTGGGGGCTGTAAGGTTTTTCACCCGGTTGTTGGCGAAATCAGTGAGGCGGCGGATGTAGTATGCCTCAAACCGAGTGGCTATAAAGTCCACGAGCTGGGTCAGGTTGTTTGCCTTCAACCTGTGAAGGACCTTGTCTTTGACAATCTTCATTGCACTTTCAACATAGTTGTTAGTGTTGTTGCCACAGGTTAGCAAATGGACCCGCAAGCACAGTGCCCACTCCTGCCGCCTCCCATACACCTCCAGCAAGTGTTTCATAAAGTTCTTGTGTTTTGATGCCAGGGGATCTGCAGACAGCGTGGCATAGGCTGCAGACAGGTCTTCCGCTGTTCTGGCATACACAAGACCTCAGAATCCATTTAGCAGCTGTGGGCGTTCTTCTTTTTTTATGCCATTATGGCTGTTGCACAGCCATCTCCACATCGCCTGGAGCAGATGAAAGGTGCACAAAAGTATGCTTACTCCAGGGTAGACAGTGGCAAGTGCCTGTCGCAGAGCTGAACAGTCATCTGTCATGACTGCCTGTGGACCATGGTCTTCGCGCCCAAAGAAAGCACCAGGTGGGAGAAGCCGTTTAAGCAGGGAGATCCCAGCTGTTAGAGTGGCGGCACTCTCTGATGTGGCGATCAGCACACCAAGAGGCAGTCCCCCTGCAGCAGAGTGGGTTAGAAAGAGAAAAAGGCGGTGGTTTTGCCTGTCACAATACCCCGAGGAATCCACAAAGATAATCTCTCCACTCTGTTGTAGTCTTGTGTGGACCCGCTGCATTACAGGTGTGCAAATCGCCACAATCTGCTGGCCATCGATGGTTCTATCTGAGCACAGACACAGCCCTGTTCTTTGTTATACCTGGCAAGGCGTTCTTCGAGGTCTATGACCATCTTTTCTCCAGAAGGGGCACCATATGATTTCTGGAATATTTTGTAGTATAACCTGGTGTAACACATAGATCATTGACAGAGTTAGGGATACAGCACAAACGGAAAAAGAAAGTAAGAATGCACCCCAGTAGGTTTTTTTGTAGTTTCTCCTATGTGGACACCGGTTTTGATGAGCTAACCTGTAGCAGAACTGGACGTCTGGGCAGATGGCGCGGTCTGCTGCTGCATAGAGGTACTCTTCTCCCTCTTCCTCCTGCAGGTCATATTTGATGGTATCGAGAGCAGATGAGGGAGAATGACCTTTCTCAAAGAGCTCAGTCAGCCTTTCAATGGTGACGGCCGACACATCCCTTTTCCTCAGGGCATCGGCGCAAGCAAGGCGATGGTTGTGCTCATTCCTCAAGTTGACTAATAGGAGGTAACCCTCTGCCATGTGTCGATCTGACGATCTGTAAACGGCAGAGGAGTGGAACATTAATGAAATTGATGGATACACACATGCAATAAAATGATCGTACAGAGTGGAAATTTAGACACCGTGCACATAGCTTTATTCTGAATTGTACCTTGACCTCCTATTCTCCATGCTTCTTTTGAGGACAAGAAACAGTGTGGCAGGGCAGTTGGTGTTTCTTGAGTATTTGCCAGATACGTAGGTTTTATGCTGGCATCTGAGATCAACCTGAACAGTATACAGAAATTAGTAGACCTGCTTGTGGAACTCTTTTTTTTGTTCATGTATATTCATGCTCCATGTCAGACAAAAACACATATTGAAAAACTTCTCATTATACCTCTCCCTGTACACTACCCTTCCACTTCCAAAAGCTATGCTCTACTTACTCTATACACATTGTATCGCCCTGACGCCGGATACGTTCTGGCATTCCTCCATGTTAAAGTGGAGGAATTTTGAAACTCCTCAAGCCATTTCTCCACCTCCTCTTTAGTGGAGAGCTGCACTTTTAAATGGGCTCAAAACTCATCCTCCTTCACACACCGCAGATGTGTGTATCCAGATGGTAAGAGTTTCTGTCATCCAAAATGTCAATGTTAGAAAACTGTTCACTCACAAGGGAGTTTGACCCATTCACGGTTCATGTCACAGAAAAAAGGTGTGCACATGTCGGAGTCAGAAAGCTTTCCATCCCATTGAATTGTATGTGTGTGTGTGTGTGTGTGTGTGTGTGTGTGAATTTATTGAATTGGTGCATGCACCCAACCTTGGCTCTAGATGATCACAAACATTGAAGGGGTCTATGCAGAAAATATGATAATTTGTTTTATAATCTTAGTCTTAACCAGCTATTGCACCTAACCTCAAGCTCCTCCAACTGCTGTACGTTGCCAGGTGTCTGGCAAATATGGCACCATTTAATAGGAGCAGCCATACTGTTCATGGCTAAAAACAAAAAAGAAGATATCTTGAAATGTAAAACCATTAGAAAACCAAGACTGTATAAGCGTCACAGTCCATCACAACAGTATGGCGGTAAAAAAAATACACACAACATTCTTATATAGCTACTGTCTATGCATCCAACAAAGACATTTTATGCCTTACCTATCTAAGTGCAGTTTGCAGACTGGCTCTGTCACTCTCTATGGGACAGGAAGGTACAGGGTAAATTTCAATCATTGACATATATATAATTTTTATGAATTCAATACACTAATGAAACAACCAAAACTCTAAACTACATATTGATACCTAAACTAGCCTATATATTAATATCAAATGAGTTTTCATAGAGACATTTCTTTCAGTAACGCAGTATCCTGCTAGCGGCTAATAAGCTATGTTGGCTGCTAGCGGCTAATAAGCTATTGTGGCTAATAGAAATGGTGTTGAAGGCTACAGTTGGTGCAAACGATATTAATATACGTCGTTTAGTTGTTTCATTTGTAAGGATACGGTTGGTGCAAACGATATTAATATACGTCATTTAGTTGTTTCATTTTTCTTACCGTTATTAGCGTCTCCAGCGTCAACACATATTTCAAACTGCACGGCGCCGGCGAAACATCAGCGGCTGTGCTGGAGCGCGGCCGCGGCGCGGAGGTACTGGAGGTGACGTGTACGTGTAAGCCAATTAGAGGTAGGCATAGGGCGGGTCTTGGCGTGGCCATAGTGGGATTTGTAATTTCGCGATCGGGCAGCAAAATTACGAATCCCACTATGGCCACGCCAAGACCCGCCCTACGAAGCAGCTCGATTGCTTGGGGTTAGGCATTTCACCTTGAGTGGTTAAGATTAGGGTTAGGGGATTGGTCAGAAGCATGGACGCCTGGCCAATAGTAGTGTGTGAACGCTATTGAAGGGCGGTGGTCTTGGCGTGGCCATAGTGGGATTCTTAATATCGCGATCGGGCAGGTCGTAAAACAGTATTATCATCTGCGCATGCGTGAACATCATGCGCATGCGCAGAACGGATTGTGCAGGTGGAACGGATCGGGTACTGACAGACGCCCGCTTCGAGCATTTAGCAAGCTGGGCAGAGAAGCTAGCGGAGATAACAAGTGCGGAAATGGAAAACTGTTTCGCGTTTTTCCGTTGTGATTCGGCCAGAAACTTCAACATTGTGAGGCGAAGAGATCGTTATGGAATATAAAGCTTGGATATTACATTTCCTTGGACTCTTGGGGATTTATGAAAATCAAGTTTTGGTAAAAATACCAATTTGTTGCTGAAAGGACAACGAAAACAGGTATGCATGCACTCTCGGCTGCGCAGATTACGGCTGAATGGTTTTATTTTCTGTTACTTTGTAACAGCTGTGTACATGGCTGTATATTTTAAAGATTTAATGCTTTAAAGTTATAAAAACGCTCATGAGTGGAAGTTTTATTGAGGTTACAGCGACGCCCCCAGTCACAAAGTGTCCCGTTGACGGGACGGTGATCCTTGAGAGGTTAAAAGTTTATTAATTCTGAACGCGTCGGGACTGTCTATCTATACTGCACCAAATACGACACTGCACTCCCTTGTGAAGTCATTTGGATGAAAGGTTCTCAAAATAATCAAAATGCAAACAAACAGACAGACACATAGAGATTCCTGCCTTTATTAGAGATAATAATATGTTCAGCCCCCTCTCTCCGAAGCTTTGAATATTCAATGCTCATTACTACCTAAGCTTCGAAGCTCAAAAAATGGTATTCGGACCAGCCCTAATATATATATATATATATATATATAGAGAGAGAGAGAGAGAGAGAGAGAGAGAGAGAGAGAGATCTGAGAGATCTGATCATTTCTGAGCCTGATTGTTCCGCTGTAACATGTCGTTGTGATTTTTCTTACTACTTTATTACTCTTCATGTATTGCCTTTGCTCTTTCGGTCCGTCATCGTTTCCCCCTTGCCACTTCCAGCGTTGGTGGTCTGATTTTATGTCCTCTCCTTCAGCCCGGTGGTTTTTGGCTTACCACTGTAATCCTCCCTGTGCCGGAACATGACGATAGACTTGTGTTGGTTGTACCCAGGGACTTTAAGCTACAGCTCTCATCTGGTGTTCTCATCTTGAGAATTTTGGCCAGAATACAAATGTCAGTGATTGTCCCAAACTGCTCAGCTGTATAATATGCAGCCCAACCACTGGAGCATTAATATGTCAGCTCTCATTTCTCAGCACTAATCTGTATATATCAAGGTTTTGGAGTCTACTGTTTTTATTCACATCTCTCTGTTCCCGTGTACAGAGGGGGGTTATGAGTGCAGTAAGGATCGCTGTGGGGAGACTCGGAATGAACAACATGCCTGCCACTGCTCTGATGACTGTCTGGCCAGAGGAGACTGTTGCACCAACTACAAGTCTCTGTGTAAAGGTTTGCAACTTTAAATGTCCTAAATGTTATAGTACATACAATGATTTTTAGGGCCGCAATCGATTTTTAATGTGTGGATTATTTTCTGGATGAATGGATTCGTTGTTTGGTCTCTAAAACGTCAGAAAATGGTGAAAAATGTGGATCAGTGTTTTCCAAGATGACTAGGGGTGGGAATCACTGCAAAATGGGATTGTCAAGCAGACAAACTGACCAACACATATATAATAAAAGATCGATACTTGGCGTCTGTGTATCGATACAGTATTGCCATGGAAAATATTTTTTTTAAGATGACGTCCTCAAATGTCTTGTTTTGCCCACAACTCAAATATATTCAGTTTACTGTCCCAGAGGAGACAAGAAACTAGAACATATTCACATTTGACAAGCTGATATCACACAAGTATACCAAAAATGACTCGATCCAATTATCAAAATAATTGCCAATTAATTTAATAGTTGACAACTAATTGATTCATCTTTGGAGCTCTAATGAAATGCATGTCTTATCTTGCACCTCGCCAAACAAGCTTGAAATCAAACAAAAGTGCCCTGTTAACTTCAGATGATGCTATTTATCTAGTAAGCTGTTGCGTCTTAAAGACGTACACCCAGTTATCAACATCAGTCAGCTTAGATGCTAAATGCTTCTTTTCTTTTTAATACAGATATGAACAAAATGCTGCCTGTCCTACAGTTAACATGCTTGTTCATATCAGTGTGTTTACATGCATTTAAGGTCTTTCTAATCTGCTTTACAATTACGCGCGTGCATAACAAAGACTTCAGACAGGGAAAAGATCAAATCAGCTGTTCTCAGCAAAACATTTGACTGTATTGTAGAATTATGATACCGCTGTCCTCTCTCTGTCAGTCTGCTCGGACACACACAGCAATAAAACAAAAGTCAGGAAGCTGAGTCTTCTGTTAGTCCAGTTAAAATAAGGTTGAGGTGTAAAAGAAGAGTGATCACTGACCTATATATGCAGCTTTAAAGTCACCTGGTAAGGACACAGATGATTGTGTATGTGTGCCCTGCTGGAGGCGCAAGGTTCAAAGTTCTTTATTTGTGTATGTACACGACGACAATAACAGAAGTAGTCGTTGGCAGGCCTCAGGCACCACCAACAATGCTCATCAAATAACTAAAAAACACATAACACACAAGGAAAAGCAAAATCTGAATCAAAGACAACAGAACAAAGAAATAGCTGAAGGCTAAAAGAGCATTTCTGATATATCATTGAAGACTTTTGTTTCCTTTCTACAAGACAAAAATACAGTGTTAACAATGTGGACTTTAATATTTGCTTTGTTGTCTCAGTCCCTCCTGTGATCGTGTTCTTTCAGGGGACAGTTCATGGCTGCAGGATGAGTGTGAGGAGATCAAGACAGCTGAATGTCCTGCTGGGTACGTTCACATCTGAGCAGTGAAGGAGAATAAAAGGATCGACCAGTGTTCATATTAAAGCCTTTGTTGTATGCCACATATCTGAATGATTTGCTGAGGATTGTGTGTGTGTGTGTGTGTGTGTGTGTGTGTGTGTGTGTGTGTGTGTGTGTGTGTGTGTGTGTGTGTGTGTGTGTGTGTGTGTGTGTGTGTGTGCGCGCGTGTGTGTGCGTGTGTGAGGGGTATGCTGAGGGATATGCTTAATATTTTAAAGACCTGTTGTATGCCAATAGCCCATGATTGTGTATATGTATTTAACTCTATCTATCTATTTTACTCATCTATAATATTTAATCCAGTGGACTTAAATAAATTGTTCAAATGTGTGGGTGTGTGCAGGTTTTTGCGCCCGCCACTCATCATGCTGTCAGTGGATGGATTTCGAGCTTCTTATATGAAGAGAGGAAGTGCTGTCATACCCAACATCGAGAAACTAAGTAAGAGTTGGACGGCTGATTCGAAAGATTTGGTTTAGCTGTAAGATTTCTGTGTTCTCTCCTCGGCAAGGGGATGACTGTGGACGGGGTGATTTATGGAGCTATGGGCTTCAGTAGACGACCTGTAACTGATTTGGTGTTATTCATTTATGCTAATCTAGGGCGTCCCTTTGCTCTGTTGTCCTTCCAGGAACATGTGGATCCCATGCTCCATACATGAGGCCTGTTTACCCGTCAAAAACCTTCCCCAACCTCTACTCACTGGCTACGGTAAGGCACAGCACAGCATGTTGTCATCAATATTCGGGTTGTCAGATGTTGTCTGTGTCATGTCATAAAACATTGTTTGCCTTCAGTGTTTACATGTGTTAACCTCAGCTGTATCTTAAAATGGTCTGCTAACGTTAGGGTTAAGCTTAAAGTACAGCTGAGGCTAACTGCTGAAGCTGAATAAGTTAACATGTTTACAGTTATTATGCTGTCCTGTTGACATTTCACTAGTACGTTTTACCAAGTGTAGCTGTGATATCTAGTATTGGTAACATACGCATGTAGCCTATAGCGTCTAGAGCGAAATAATGTGAAAAGTACAATATTCCCCTCCAAGATGTATTTAAGTATATGTAGTATAAGTATCTCAAAACAGTCTTTGAGTAAATGTCAATGTGCAGTCCCCCTGGACATGTCCTAAAATGGCTACCATTACTGAAACGTAGTCACAGTATGGTATGTGTGCATGATGTAATGCACACACTCTTACAGTTTATTCTTTAAATGTTTTGTAGGCAATACAGAAAAAAGAAGACTTACCAAGTATGGTTATTAAATGAGCCTAAGCATAACCTCAGTTTGATTGGTTCTCAGGGTCTTTACCCAGAGTCTCATGGTATCATCGGCAACTCCATGCATGACCCGCTGTTTGATGCCACCTTCACGCTGAGAGGCCGAGAGAAACTCAGTCACCGCTGGTGGGGAGGACAGCCAGTGAGTACTGCCTTCTTGACGATAAATAACTTGTGTTGGCTTTGAACGTTGTGTTCTTCTAATTCATCTGACAGGCCACAGATCAGAGGCTAACATAGGCAGGAAAAGACTTTTCTTTTGAAGCCCACTACAGAATGAATGGCAGGACTCAGATCTGACGAACCAAGTCCGATTATAAACCAATGATTAAAAACAGATGTTAATATGAAAGCTGGGTTGGGATCACTTAAGCTACGTTCACACCGCAAGTCTTAATGCCGACATCACCTTTTTACGTGAGCCGATCCCCGCCCTGGCGATGTGACGCGCGGTACCACTGAGGACAGCCCGCCCCGGTTAACAGCCGCACTGGAAGCAGGGGGCCCCGCCCCTCCCCGCGGGGAGAGTGGGCGCAGCAAGGATTTTTGAGGTAAAAGTAACATCATATCCGCCTTGGTTGTTCACACTGCGGTCGCATTGAAAAAAATCAGATCTGGGTCGGATTCAGGACCACATGTGGAAGTGGCCTGAATCTGATCTGAAAAAATCGGATTTGGGCCACTTTGGCCTGCAGTCTGAACGTAGCCTTAATGCCTAATTCGGATTTTTGGCTCAAATCTGATTTTTTGTTTGGCTGTTCACATTACCATTTAAAATGTGGCCTATATCAGATTCCAGTGTGAACTGTATGCGGTTTCGAACTGACCCACATGTGCAAAAGAACAATAACAACGAGATCAGACGCAGCACGCTGTTAACTACGCCTAACTAAAGTTAGGGAGGTTATGGAGGAAGTAAGCATTTTCACTTTTATTTCAAAATGTGTAATGGCAGCCGTAATATTAATGAGCAGGTGCTGGGGAGGAGAAGAATGTAGAGAAAGAGAGACAAATTGGCTATTTTGGCCTATGGCTGCAAATTCACTACAGAGGTCTGTGTGACCGGACGACTGATTTGCACGTCAGGACCCCTACGGGCCTCCACCAGGGTTTCCTCTGGCTTCGCCCTGCCCAGGTATAGTTCACCATCTTTCGGGTCCTATCGCACGCGCTCACGCTCCACCTCCCCAACGGTGCAGGCAAGATAGGCCGGTGATGCTCCCGACCCCGAGGGACCCTGGACCCTTTGACTCGTGCGAGTCCGTGTGGTCCGTGTTACGTGAGCCGATCCCCGCCTTGGCGACACGGTTGGGGTGCACTGAGGACAGTCCGCCCCGGTTGACAGCCGCACCGGGAGCAGGGGGCCCCTCCCCGCGGAGAGAGGGCACAGCGAGGGTTATTGAGGTAAAATCTGATCTGGGTCTGATTCAGGACCACGTATGGAAGTGGCCTGAATCTGATTTGAAAAAATCCGATCTGGGCTAGATTTGAGTTTTCACACGGATTTGGGCCACTTTTGCCTGCAGTCTGAACGTTTTACATAGACCGAAGCGTTGACATTAAATAGTCTGAATTTCTTCAGGGCTTTGTTTTTGTGGACTTACTTAAAGAACAAACCAATGTTAGTTTGCATTTTGTCATCTTGTTTTTTTTGCTTTTTCTGAGCCAGAAGAGACCATATTTGGACAAAAGGGTGGTTGAAAACAAGCAGACTTTCTTTTTAAGCTACCCGCTAACGCTAGTGCTGGCTAGCTAGCTTGGCTGGCAGAATGCTGAACAAGACATTTTTAGGCAACCAAATGTTCCAGTTAACTTTGCTGAAGTCACATACACACAACACATAGTTAGAGGGTCAAAGTTTAAGATGAAAACACTGAGTTTTGTGTCCACAGGGTTAGCATGGTTAGCATTGCTAAGCCTCTGTCCTGATTGACAGGTCCTAAGGCATCCCCTGCTTTATCCTCTATTTTAAAATAAATGGGACCATCATTTACTAAATGAAGATCATGCTGTATTGAAGAAGACTTGAAACTAGAGATTGTAACCATAAACTCATTATGAAAATGTTTACTGAGGTAATAAATCAAGAGAGAAGTAGGCTCATTTTCTCATAGACTTCTATAGAAACGGACTTCTGTTTTTGAGCCAGTGAAGTCGCCCCCTGCTGGAAGTTAGAAAGAATGCAGCTTTAAGGAGCTTCAGCTTTGGCTTCACCTTTAAGACCCGGAAGTTGCCGCTTGGTCAAGATGCATTGCAACTACCAAGGCGGACCAGTGTCTTTCACCACCAACACCAACCTACTGTACGGTTCTGTATCAACTGGAGTAACACAAGTTGGTGTGAAACCCACACGCCCACACACTTTGGAATATCCTTCTTAGTTTACTGTAGTGTACTGTACACCATGGCCTTGGTCTGTGTCCTGGGTAACGCTCCAATAGTATCTTCCGAAACTATATCAGTCAGACCGATAAAATAATGCGACTGTACTGTTTCTCTCCTAGATCTGGATCACAGCACTCAAACAGGGAGTGAAGGCTGCCACCTTCTTCTGGCCTGTGTAAGTCCACATCTGCAGCTTTCAGTCACAAAATATTTTTCTGACTACTTTTCCCAGCATGCCCTTTTAAAGCAGTGTGTTGGTGCTCTGCACAAGCCTTCCTTTTTCTTTTCAATATGTGTGCTTATTTTACCTCATTAATTATATTAGTTTATTTTCACAAAAGAAGTAATTAAGTACATACTATATATATATATATATATATATATATATATATATATATATATATATTGTATGTACTTAATAAATATATATATATTGTATGTACTTAATAAATAAATAAATAAAAATATATATATATAAATATATATATATATATATATATATATATATATATATATATATATATATATATATATATATATATATATATATATATATATATATATATATATATATATATATATATATATATATATATATATATATATATATATATATATATAATAAGCTCCCGTCCACCATATGCCAAAGATGTTCTATTGGGTTGAGATCTGGTGACTGTGGGCCCATTTTAGTACAGCGAACTCATTGTCATGTTCAAGAAACCAATTTGAAATGATTCAAGTTTTGTGACATGCATTATCCTGCTGGAAGTAGCCATCAGAGGATGGGTACATGGTGGTCATAAAGGGATGGACATGGTCAGAAACTATGCTCAGGTAGGCTGTGGCATTTAAACGATGTCCAGTTGGTACTAACGGGCCTAAAGTGTACCAAGAAAACATTCCACACACCATTACACCACCACCACCAGCAGCCTGCACAGTGGTAACAAGGCATGACGGATCCATGTTCTCATTCTGTTTACGCCAAATTCTGATTCTACCATCTGAATGTCTCAACAGAAATCGAGACTCCTCAGACCAGGCAATATTTTTAGAGTCTTCAACTGTCCAATTTTGGTGAGCTCGTGCAAATGGTAGCCTCATTTTCCTATTTTTAGTGGAGATGAGTGGTATCCGGTGGGGTCTTCTGCTGGTGTAGCCCAGCCACCTCAAGGTTGTGCGTGTAGTGGCTTCAAAAATGCTTTGCTGCATACCTCGGTTGTAACGAGTGGTTATTTGACTCAAAATTGATCATTTATCAGCTTGAATCAGTCTCTTATTCAGAGTCCTCTGCTAATGCAAATAAAAAAAACATGCATGTTTGAAAGCTATAGATAGCAATAAATATTTCCTGAATAGAGGTACTGATGGATCCTGTCTGTAACCTTACAGGGAGTCCGATGTAGCTTGTTTAAAATACAGTTTGTTGTAATTCATGTACTCTGGTACCACATTAATAAAGTGCCAACATTGACCTTATTGATATTGAAAGCGTGGCAGCCATGAGTAATCTCTGCCAATCAGATGGGAACATCAATGTCTTGCATTGGCTCTGTGCAGTAAGGTCTGGCTACACCACAGATGCATTCTGGGATAGTAGGAAAAAAACACTCTGGGTTGTTTGCATTTCTTTAATCCAATCCCAATTGTCGTGGGCGGCGCTAAGCTCTGGACGCAGCGACGGTGGCTCTGCTAAATATTCTCTGGAAGGAACTTGTTTTGGTGGAACATTTTCACCCACATACAATATTAAAGGAACACACCGACTTATTGGGAATTTAGCTTATTCACCGTAACCCCCAGAGTTAGACAAGTTGATACATATCCTTCTCATCTCCATGCATGCTGTAAGGCTGTCTGACGGCTCCAGCAGCATCAGGCCAGCACAGAACATGCAGGTGAATGGTTCCAGTAATCCTACTGCTCCGAATAAGTGACAAAATAACACCAACATGTTCCTATTTACATGTTGTGATTTATAGAGTCACAGTGTGTACAAAAAAACCACGTAACATGAGACACAGCCATCTTCTAACTGTAAACAAACCGGGAACTATATTCTCAGGCGGAAGAATATAGTACTTGGGCGGAGTGATATGCTCGCAGCAAGCCTGTCTGAGAATATAGTTCCCGGTTTGTTTACTGTTAGAAGACATGTTGGCGTTATTTTGTCACTTTTGTCACAATTGGGAGCAGTAGGCTAGTTGGAACCAGTTACCTGCAGGATCTGTGCTAGGCTAAGCTAATGCTGGAACCATCAGACAGCGTTACAGCACGCACGGAGATGAGAAGGGTATGTATCGACTTGTCTTACTCTGGGGGTTACGGTGAATAAGCTAAATTCCCAATAAGTCGGCGTGTTCCTTTAAATGAAGTTAACTGTTGGCACAATACAGTAACGTGAGCTATTTGAATTAGCTGATACATGGTTAAACCTCATTAGCTCTTACCATTGGATCTCCGTGTTTACTTCGTCCACAGCAATCCCACCAATTGGTCCCAAAACCTCCCAGTTAGAGAGGAAATGACCTAAACATATTCTTTGTAAATCTTCATAATCATTCCCCCGAAAGTAAGCAGGCCTGCCTTGTTCCATGATCCAAATGTTCGTGTAACGTTAGCTCAAAGGTTGTTTTTGATTTTGAGAACGGCAACACACAGAGAGCGGAGGGTGAGGGACATCCTAAAAGATTTACTTCCATTAATCCAGACTAATGTCCTCCTCATACCTAGGAAAGCACATGTTATGGGATGTTCCCTGTTGTTGGTTTGTATAATGCCCTAACTAGAAATTGTAGTGCACTGCAGGTTACTTAGACCTGGTCCAGTGACCAAACCTGACGTAGAGCCACTTGAGCCCAGGTGACATTGTTCTCATCTGCCCAAACAAAGTAAGCTAAGCAAATAAACTCTCCAGAGTTTGATGTTAATGTCCATTAAAGACCACTATGGATGCATCCTCTTATATATCTCTATAATTGATAATTTAGGGACTGTAAATAATTTGGTGGTGAAAGTTGTCAAAGGAAGTTATCCGAACATGTTCCTGCTGCTTACTCAGACCTTTAGCCTGTGGAATACAAAGGAGCCCACATTTATCAGCACAGAGAAGGCTTTGATGGAGCGAGAGGCACATCTCAGCAGAGGGCTGTTTTTACAGCAATTTGTGCAAATGGGCCTGTTTACACTGTGCAGGATTCCTCTGTGAGCTGGGGTCGCAGACATGCTACTCTATAGAACCAGAGTGTGGTTTACAGTACTGTTCTTGCACTTGGCACTGCCAGAGGTGTGTTAGGGAGAAAGCGACAGGAGAGTGCATACGACAGTGAAGGTCTGCGCTGACATTTCTGTGTGGCTGAGAGAGGCTATTTTACAACACACGTTACATAATTTAGTGTGCATTGTGGGGTTGGCATGGTAATGGGGACCAGGCATTATAGCTAAATGATTGGCGGACTGGTTGAAGGTGTGTGTTGAGTTCAGACCGAAAGAACAGAGAAGAAAGGAAAAAAAGGGAAAAAACAGATAATTGGAGGGAGAGGACATTGTTTTGAAAGAGCGAAGATTGACAAAAGTTCAGAAAGGAATCAAACACGGAGAAAGTGCACGCTCCCCCCCCGCCCACCCCCAGCTGCCTCAGACATCAAGCCACGTTCAGGGCCTCAGTCCTGGGCCTGATGGTTGACAGCTGTGTGCTGTATGATAGCCAGCAGCTTGGTTGGTGGCCTCTTCACTGCACAGGCAGCCTTTGACTGCCAGACACTTAAAACAGCGAGGGGGCTTGAAATTGGTTCTTTTCTACAACCCTCAACTTCATGAGGCTTTTTGAGTTAATGGTTTAATGGTTCATGAAGGCAGCAGGGCTCCAGAATCAGAGTCTATTACTGTCACTCTGGGTTTCTGTCTTTGCCTTGATGGTTTTCTTCCTCCCCTTCATTGTGTGTGTGTGTGTGTGTGTGTGTGTGTGTGTGTGTGTGTGTGTGTGTGTGTGTGTGTGTGTGTGTGTGTGTGTGTGTGTTGCAGTGCTATCCCATTGGAGAGGCGCATACTGACCATGCTGCAGTGGCTCCATCTCCCTGAAGCGGAGAGGTGAGTCTTTCATTGTTTCTCTGGCTCACATTTGTCTTCTATTTTCCTGTTTTCTCTGCGCTGTTTTTTTTTTTAGTTCTGTGATGTAATCCAGTACTATATTAGTGCAAATGAGTGCATTTATCCCCAGTTGGTCAGAATATTCCTCAGCTAAATCTAATGTTTTAATATGTGAGAACTAATCACATTCCTTCCATCTGTAACGTGAATCATTAATCAGCACGAATCACGGACTCTGTAAACCACATTGGATAACGGTGAATCAGAAGCTGCTCCGCTGCTGCAGGACATGTGATTGTGCTCGCCATGTGATGACCTGACTCCCCTCTCTAATGACAGAGATCAGAAGGCTGACTGCTGGCTGGTTAGCGGGCATTCACGCTGCATGAGTCGGCCGTCAGACGGTCCGGCAAAAACGCAGGTCTTTCCCATGCATTTATGCCGCGGTGGGGGTTGCCGCAGGGGGAAAAGTTGAGACCAACTCAACTTTTGGAGAAACGCACCCCTAAATCACACTGCGGTGGCCAGTCATGTAAACGGCGATCAGACTTGTCAGTGTGGTTTGAGTTGGTGTGAGAGTCCCGTACAGGAAACAGGAAACATCACTACCTTTATCTCTGCCATAAGAAAGGTGTCACTGCCCGATGTCAGTCGAGTGCAGATGTGAGTCGTGCATGCGTCACTTTGCAACGAGAGCAGATGTGAGTTGCGCATGCATCACTTTGCGACAAGTAGCCTACAAGATGCTAATGTCAATACAGTAAAAATGGACCTACAACGAAGTTCATTCACTGCTGGCTACAAGTTAGCAATCAAACACAACCAAGGCTGTCACTTGAATGGCGTTTTGAGCTAACGTTATGAACGAAATGATTTCCATCTTCTGTTATTGTATGTAAAGAGAAAAGTTTATTATTTTATGGATTTCACAAATTTCAGTAAGACACGTTATGCCGTAAACCGTTTAAATCTGAGCATGCGCGACTCACATCTGCACTCGACCAGAGACGGTCTGACTTGGCTAACATCAGGTAGGACAGGTTATGCCGTAAACCGTTTAAATCTGAGAATGCGCAACTCACATTAGGCAGTGATAAAAGGTTTAAAACACAACAACTGCCCGGGAGTTTGTGTAATAGCTGAATGTTTCCACAATAACAACAAACTGTCAGTCGATCTGTCTCGCTCGTGTCTTTTCTCTCTATCTTTCTCTTTGAAATGAAGCTACCTTCAAATGTGGTTGGAAATGGGAGATCTATAAACGATCTGACGTCCTGTCCTTTTTCAGCTGTAAGTGTTGTTGGATAACCTTCTGAAGTATTCACCAGGAATGTTCTGTATCTGTATCTGTTTCCCTCTGTGACTTTCTAAATGAATTGATAATAATAATCCTACTACTGCTACTACTAACACAGATACCATTGCTGCTACAACCACTACCTCTGTTATTACTGCTAGTACTGTGGCCTTCTGCTTCTACTACCACTATACTAAACCACTGTAGTTGTAGTTGTACATACTGTGGCCGCTGCTGCCATTACTGCTTCAGTCAGTGACAGTACTGCTGCTGCTGTCAAATGAAGCACTGTGAAGAAAAGGGATTATTATTGATTATTACTATCAGGACCACAAACAAACACATCTGACTTGCATCTTGTTTCAGGCCCTACGTTTACGCCATGCACTCTGAACAACCAGACATATATGGACACAAAATGGGACCCATGAGCATAGAAGTGAGTACCGTGTGTGTGTGTGTGTGTGTGTGTGTGTGTGTGTGTGTGTGTGTGTGTGTGTGTGTGTGTGTGTGTGTGTGTGTTGTGACTCCTTTTCTGTGTTTCAGTTGAACAACCCTCTGAGGATGATTGACAGAATTGTTGGCCAACTGATGGACGGACTTAAACAGATGAAACTGCACCGTTGTGTCAACATCATCCTGGTGGGGGATCATGGTACGCACACACACGCACGCACGAAAGCATTTCCATTCACTTCATTATAGGTTTCACCAGCCAATCACACATGCTCCTGTGTGCTCTCAGGTATGGAGGAAGCCCACTGTGATCGCACCGAGTTCCTCAGTAACTACCTGACCAACATTGATGACCTCATCCTCATCCCGGGGTCTCTAGGCAGAATACGCTCAAGATACCCCAACAACCCGAAATGTGAGAGAGGCCAAGAGAAAAGCTTATAATAGAGAATTTTATCACTTAATGTTATTTAAGATTTCTGTGCTCTGACTCATGCAGACTTCATTGTGTTCACAGCTTTTGGTCAGCTAGACCTTCATCATCAAACATAGACATTATTAATTACATTATTAAAAGGCACCAACAAAAAGCCTTGGCTATTACTGAGTATGTTTAAATGCACACTAATATTCCACTATTATTCCGAATATGACAATATTCCGGATCTGATACAGGTAATGTAAACAGCATATTCTGTTTAGATATTCTGAATAAGTCCCTTTTCCGAATATAGCATTTTCCGATGAAGACATGTGGGATATGTCGATATTATTCAGGTGTTAGGTTTTCAGGTCTTTGGACATATACAGCGCATTCAGAATCTGTGTCCCAATCCGGGTTTTTACTGCAGTTTGTGACTGTTTACGGCCACTTGCCCGTTTACGTCAGCTCCGAGCGTTGCTAACAGCCAACAGTTTGCAGGGCTGCGTTAGAGATGCATGGCCAAACGCAGTGCCGACCTTTTCAAGAAGCTGGTTGAAGGAATGAAAGAGGGAGGCTGTGTTCACACGGTCCAACAAGTCCACCACCACTAGAAAACCTTTTCACTTTCATTAGCCATGGAAACCGCTTAGTCGGAGTATTGTCTTGGGCAAAAACAGGAATAATATGTGCATGTAAACTTAGTCACTGCACACTGTAAACATGGTTGTGAGAGTGCTGTGTCCGACCAAAGCCACGTTTTATCTCCTTGATATCTACATTAATTTGTCCTACCAACCCCCTTCTCAGTAGTACACCAGTTGGTGTTTTTTTCTGAGAGTGAACTGTTAAAATACACAGATCAGTACTGTATGTTGCAGTTGTATCGGCTCTGACCTATGTTCTTTTTTTCAGATAACCCCAAGGCTGTTGTTGCAAATCTAACAGTAAGTGTCAGACTTGAATGGAAAATATACTGTGTGAACAAGTGAAAAAGTACTGATTGAGAATTTAGTACTTTTTGATAAGAAGAGAGTTGTACTATTTTTGCACAAATAAGGTGGAACATGCAATTCTGAGTGGTGATGTGTCTGTCGCCTTTTTGATTGGCTCTTACAGAATCAAAATGATTGTTTCTTTGTTCCAGTGTAAAAAGGCAGACCAGCACTTTAAGCCGTACTTGAAGCAGCACCTGCCTAAGAGACTGCACTACGCCAACAACCGACGCATCGAAGACATTCACCTGCTGGTGGAGAGGAAGTGGCACGTTGTCAGGTACTGTAGCACCACTACAACAGGAAGCACAAATAACCAGACCCAAACAGAATCTGCAGATTTTTTTTTTGTTTGTTTTCAGCAGTGATCCTGAATGAAAATCTTCTTGGGATAACAATACAATATTTGCTGATATCACAAAGTCTGCCACGATTAGATCCAATTTGATTCAGAAGCCAGCAATCGATATGAGACGATATCGTTAACGCCCATTTAACACATTCAGTTACATTTATTATTTATCAACTCACAAAAAGCAACTAAAATATGATTTGACAATTTGATTCTTTCAGCCATTTAAAAGAAAAACAACCCTCTTTTAAAAAAAAAGAATAAACAAAGTGGGAATTTCAAATCATGGTGCATCTTAAGAATGATGTGTACCTGCAACCCTTTACTGCAGGTCATCCCCTCTCTCTCCCCCTTTCCTGTCTATCTGCACAATTAAAAAAATATATTAACATATTTAAAAAAATATATATTTTCACTTTGCACTGATGATATTGAATCGTTGATCACTGAATCAATATTTATCCACACTGGTGTATGTTACATCCCGACCAACCTGACACACATCAGGTTGATATCTTAGCCAAACCAGGACACACAGACATCACACACACACACAAACTGCAGTACTGCAGTGAGGATAAACAAATGTCAATAAGGTGCTCCTTGTAACTTCAGATTTTGCCCCCATAATTCATTTTTTAAAGAAGTTCTCCAGAAATTCTAACCAATTTAGTTTGAATTTTTTGCTGCATCTACAGTACCAGGAAGGGCTCCAATGTTCTGTGCAGTCAGTGTAGATGTGGTGTTTTCAGCCCACGCGTCACTGAAGCTTTTTATTGCACATCTTGCTTCACTTAACAACACATTCTATGTCCACGTGGGCTGCTACCAACGCATCATTAACACATGTAGTGCTGAAAAGTTTTAGGATGTGCTGTCCAATCCACACCCGTGTAAAAAAAATCTTTTTTTAAAGTGCAGCTGCTAAAATGTTAATGACTTGCTGAAATCAACTCTGACAGGCGTTTGATGTAAAGCAGTGACAAAACTTACTGCAGTGATTCAGGGACACAAAGTAAACCATGAAGTCATCAGGACTGAAAAGAAAAAGAAAACAAACCACCTCGGCTGACAACTACATACATACATACAGTGTGTGTGTGTGTGTGTGTGTGTGTGTGTGTGTGTGTGTGTGTACACACACACACACACACACAGCTGCTAAATGAAAGAGATCTTTGAGGTTTCTGTGCAGCTCACCAGATAGACAGGCGGTCTAATCATTGGCACCGGAGCTTTGAGCAGAGTGTCAGAGCGTTTATACACACACACAAACGCACGTACGCACGCATGCACGCGCACACGCACAGTCAATGTCTGACCACTATTCACACCAAATGAAACACTTAAGTTATTTCCCTGTCCCATTTACATTTTTAACATGCTTGTGGCTTCACACACACACACACACACACACACACACACACACACACACGCACACACACACACATAAAGGTGTATAACGGGAAGCAGTGTTTTAATGGACACTTAGTAAAAAGTGGCTGTTTTTTGATGCCTGGGTTGTGTGAAGGGGTGCTTGTCCTGGGCTGTGGGCTAAAGTAGCTGAATACTGACAACATATTGCAGTTCAACGGTTACCACGATTTAACCCTTTAAAACCTATGTGGACCTGACAACACACTGCATCAGGTCTGTCTAAACCATCTGCATATTCAACCCCTTCAAGAAGTAATTAGTTTTGTTGTTTTAATGACTTCTTAAGTGCAATGTGACTTAATGTGGCATGCACCCTGAGATCACATGGAAGTAGGTCAGTGTGTTTGTACTGTTTTTTCCTCTTTTGGTCACTTTGACGCCACATTTCACAAAAACATTCAAAAACGTACTGCACTTAGGAACTGAAAGAGATTCAACACGTTAGGTACCATTAATCCTCAACAGTTTGTTCATGATAGAAGTTCTAGATAGCAAATTGTTTTTACAATTGTTTTTAAAGTTGTACTCTATCTCTATTTGCCTGATTTGACCACCGTTTGGCACGGATGGTGGGCATCTTTCAGAATTGCCAAAAGAAATGTAATTAACACAAATAATTAGCTGAGCAGCAAATGACAGCAGTTTGACAGTGGTTGCTGTGATATGCAATATTTTAGCTTGTATCGCAGCTTGTGATTGGAATTTTGTTGCAAAACATTCATGTTCAATATGTGGTCAATGTTCAGGGCTCTAGAGTGCGACCAATTTGGTCGCAAATACGACCAAAATTTGTAAGGGTGCGACTAAGATTTTTCCTAGGGTGCACCGGTGCACCTAACGTCCTCGCATCCGCTGCCTCTCCACGAGCGAAGCGATGTCGTTTCTATCGATATGGTTTAATGTTGCGTTACATGACCCATTCCTTCTGGAAAGCCGTGCCTGTGTTTGGATCTCTCCTCCACGCAGCCCCGCCCCCATTCACTCACACACGGCCACATGGAGAGACACAGCGCCGCCCGTCCACATGCTGACATTTGTCTACAGTTTTAATTGTTATTAACACAGCTGTATATTGTTAAGTATGAGAAGGAAACCTGTATTGGTACCAGTGTTTCTGCTGGTAACTCTCTGTTATTGCGGCCGCCACAGCGAAAAACACAGAAGTTATTAAATGCAACTAACTTCAGTTGGTTGAGTAACAGCGTGTAAGACGGAGCCTGCTGGATCATAGTTCATAAAAATGCAGCGCAGTGACGATACAGACATTTCATAGCCTACACAAGACGGGTGTAACACGCCAAAGCGCATTCGACCCGTGCTGGACCCATTCATAATGAGACCGGCCGTCACTCTGTGAGTAGAATACGCTTCAGTCCATCGCACTCCCCCTCTCTTCCTATGTCTTTCGGTCTGTTTTTCTTTTTTTTTCTTTTTTTCTTTTTAAGATTTCGGCCTTTATTTTGATAGGAAAGCTGAAGACATGAAAGGGGAGAGAGAGGGGGGAACGACATGTAGGAAAGGGCCGCAGGTCGGAGTCAAACCTCTATATTTACCAACTGAGCAATCCGGGCGTCCTCTTTCTCTTTTAATCAGTCTGTTATTGTTGTTAAAACAAGTGAAGGAGCTTTCTCAGATATATATATATATATTAATATATCCTAGGCTATTTATTTCAGATAACTTTCATTTACATGTGTTGCAGCTGTATATTTTCAAACTGGTAAAGGAAAGCCTGTCTTTGCATTTTATTTTAATCACAATCTGTTTTAATAAAAGAGCTTGTGAAAAGTGGCTTTGACTTAAAACTGAACATTTAGCCCACTTAGTAAAAAAATACAGAGCTATATATCGTGTATCGGCATTCAGCATTAAGGGCAATGCAAGGAAAAATTTGGGTGCACTTAAATTTTGTGCTGGTGCACCTAAATAAAAAAGTTAGGCACACCAGTGCAACCAAGGCAAAAAGTTAGTCTGGAGCCCTGATGTGCATCAACCAAACTCTGATCTATGATTCATACTATTCATTCCAGGAAAGCTCCGGAAGGGAAGAGGCACTGTGGCTTCTCTGGGGACCATGGCTATGACAATAAGATCAACAGCATGCAGGTACTCTTGATGATCTACAGTGGCAGGCTTTTATTATCCGGTGCAGCAACATAGATTATAATGTGATGTTATAGAGCCAATCACAATATTTGTTTACCATAACTTCCGGGTAGAAACCTTCTGCATACAATTTCACGTCTCTGAGCAAACAGGACGAGGAACAACTGTGTATGTGTGTGTATGTATCATATTTATCTAAAATGCATGTTTGATGCTTTCATATGTCAACACTAAGGGCGTTTTCACACCGACAGCCTTTAGTTTGGTTGGATCGAACTAGACTTTGTTTGCCCCGCTGATGCAGTTTGTTTGGGCAGGTGAGAACGCGGCAATCAAATTTGGGTGCACACCAAAAACGGACCAAACAAGCGTACCAAGACCTGCTTGAAGAGGTGGTCTCGGTACGCTTTCAATAGAACTCTGGAGCGGTTCGTTTGTGGTGAGAACGTGATCCGTACTTGAACCGCACAAACTAATATGTACTCCGCAAGTCTGAGCTAATGTCTCCTGTAGTCAGGTGTGTTTAGCAAACTGTAGCAGCTTGCAGTGTTTCTCTCACAGAAATAG
The DNA here is from genome assembly GCF_004354835.1 of Perca flavescens. Lineage (NCBI taxonomy): Eukaryota > Metazoa > Chordata > Actinopteri > Perciformes > Percidae > Perca > Perca flavescens. The sequence goes on from NC_041336.1 coordinate 33,153,754, forward strand.
ACTGCAGTCAAGCTTGCCGTCTGTCACTCGTATGTCTGTGGTCAAACCAGCTGCTGCTAAAATTGGAGACAGACGCCGGCAGAGCAGAGCAAAGGTGGAGTCAGGACCTTCTTCCTGTTTTTAACGCTAGATTTGGTTTACCAAAGACGCTCCGATCCACACCCGTGTAAAAAGTGCAGCTTCTAAAACGTTAATGACTCGCTAAAATCAACTCTGACAGGCGTTTGATGTAAAGCAGTGACGAAACCTACTGCAGTGATTCAGGGACACAAAGTAAACCATGAAGTCATCAGGACTGAAATTGAAAAATAAAACAAACCACTTCAGCTGACAACGCTGTGTGCGTGCGTGCGTGTGCGCGCGCCAGAGAAGAGATCACCAGATAGACAGACGGTCTACTCATTGGCACTGGAGCTTTGAGCAGAGTGTCAGAGCAGTGACCACTGATAGGTCAGAACACCGTGTTTAACTTTATATATTTCAGCGTTACAGTTATGGCTGAAAATGACAACAGAAATGAACAAGTTTGACCATTTCACAAATCAACTACCCATTTGTCTACCCAGAAGTGAGTTCCGGAAGTTTTTCTTTCCATGCTGATCCCCATTATCGACACCGAATGTTTCAACAAGTATTAGGTCTAAATCTGAAACTGTTGTTATCTATTGTAACAAATCTATTTATAACTTGTGCCCTCAACTTTTACTTTCAGACTATTTTCTTGGGGTATGGACCTACATTTAAATTCAAGACTAAAGTTCCAGCCTTTGAAAACATTGAGCTTTATAATGTCATGTGTGGTAAGGCATATTTTTGTGTGCATGTGTTTGATTCTAGTCCTCTTGGACCAGCCACAGTGTGTTTTAATGAATATGTTAGTGGTTTATGTGTGTCTACCTCATTGATTCTCCCACTCCCAGATCTTCTGGGTCTGAAACCAGCTCCCAATAACGGAACCCATGGCAGTCTGAACCACCTGCTGAGAAGCCCACCCTACAGGCCCACCATGCCGGAGGAGGTTTCCAGGCCAGCGGCCTCTGGTCTGGTTGATGGGGGAACAGAGGACCTGGGCTGCAGCTGCGAAGACAAGGTCAGCCATGAAGAGTCAGTGGCAGACGTGGGCCCGGCTTTCTGTACACTGCTGACAGGAATACTACTTTTTAGGAGATTGGCTTGTCGAACCAGGCTACTTAGATTAGTGATAACAGCAGTAAAACCAAAAGCATCCTTTGTCTTCATCACCTGCCACGGAACTCCACACTAACACGCTAACTCCATTTCAAAAGTGTCAATAATTCACTAACTATATTAACTTGCATCCTGTAAGTTTCAGCAGCTGTAAAGCTCAGTAATATGTTATCTGATATATATCATAACATGTAGTTAATGATTCAGTTTATTATAACTTTTGTTTGAACATTCTATGGTTTTGGTAATATTGTATTCACCAAAGTAACTGCTGAGTTCTATGAATACTTTGTCATTAGCTATTATTATGGGTTTTGCACTTATTCTGAAAAAGATCATATTCCGACTAAGCTGGTTACATGGCTAATGAAAGTCAATATTTCACTAATATTTCTGTTTACATGCAGCCGTGCAAAACAGGATTTTTTTTATCCAGTTTTCCAGCGGTGGCGAACTTGTTGGACCGAGCGATCACAGCGTCCCTCTTTCATTCCTTCAACCAGCTGCGCTGCAATGTTTGTGCATATCCAAAAACCTGTTGATATCCAGGTCTTTCATAATGATTGAAGGTTGCTGTGTTTCTCCTTTTCTTTTGGCCATGCATCTCTACCACAGCCCTTCAAACTGTTGGCTGGTTGGTTTTTGAACAAAAACCAAAGCAACGCACAGAGAAAACTGCAGTATTAACCCTGATTGAAAGAAGATTCTAAATGCAATGCATCCAAAAAATGCCTCTAAAACTTGAATAATACCGGCAAATGCATCTTAACTGGAAAATGCTACATTCGGAAAAGGCCATATTCGGAATATCCAAACGGAATATATTGTTTACATGAATATTTTTTAGAATATTGTCATATTCAGAAAAATTGTGGAATATTAGTGTGCATGTAGACGTTCCTACTGTAGATCTCAGCTAATGCTTTGGTGGTAAAATGTTATCACAGCTGGAAGCAGCATTACAAAATTATATTATTATATACAAATTATCCTATAATTCTTAAACTTATATATATAATATATGACATTGGGAAGATTTATATACAAGATGATAATTTCAGGGGAAACATCAGGCCTGATGTTTCTGAGAAATAGCCCTTCTCTGTGCCATGAGCATCTGCAGCAAATCACTGGTAACACAGATAGTAGTTTTCAGATTGCTTGTCCCTGAAGTGTGGGACTGACGACAGGTTGATCAAAAAAACAAAACAGAATTTCAACATAACACTCGACCCGTTCGAAAAGGGAAGCCCTTATCCAACAGATCCTACCCCCAGTCTTTACAACATCTAAATCACAGTCAACCAAGATAAGTCAAACAGACCATTATACATAATACACAAATACTGCTCCAATTTACGTCCTACTTTATTATTTTATTTTATTATTTATTAAGATAAGGAACAAAACAAGCAGCAGTGACGTCAGTGTAACTCTCTTTCCTCACTTCTGTACTTATCACTTTGTTTGATCGATTCATTCGATACAGAGTCATTATTAATGTGCAGGTCAGGCCAGTTTCCTCTTAGTGAGGGCAGTGTGATGATCGTCCCCATGCAAAGTGTAGTATCGAGTGTTAGCATGGAGCACTGCAGCTGATGGTGACACATGGATGCTTTTGGTAACTTTTGTATGTTTTAGGTGATCAACAAGCCAATTTCCAAAAAGGATCCAGTATTACTTTATTGTTATGATAATGATGATGCAAGGGAATTTGTTGAGTCTATGCAGCAAGGCAGTTTTTCTGTGATATAGTTTTGGTTGATTCTCTAACACTCACAGCGTATAAAAATGATAAAATACTATAACTGTTGGTAAAACTGCCGGTCAGCATGTTCTCAAACTTCTCCTGTATATCATGACCTCCAGGGTAGCACCTAATGTTACAGCTCCCACTGCTGGGATCACAGTCAAACGGCTGGCTTCATGCCAGCACTGTACATCTGGTGAGGGACAAAGCACAATTCATTTATTGTACCAGATATAGCAATAAGGTCATCTGTAGTCCCGGAATTACCAAACTGGCTTTTTGTAATACTTTGATATTACAGATATGAAGGAGCTATACGGTCCTATCCACCATCCCTCCATTCAGTCCAAAGACATCTTTGGATTGAGATGAGACATGAGGATCAGTTGGTTAATCTTATTGCTCATGTGATCTGTTGACTTTTTTGGCTGCTAAAAGCAATCTGTAACTCAAAATCCATTACTGGCTGCTCTGAAGTCATTATATTCGGTTTGTCTAAGAATAGGAAATTGTGTGGTACTGGGGAACAAACGATTCTCAATACCAGAGTTTACAGCTGATCCTGTACTACTGTGAGGTCTAAACTGAACAAAGGTCAAATGAGCATGGAAACTAATTCAAAATTTCATATAGTGAAGGTATTGGAAACGGTAACACTTTATAATAACCATCATTAATAGATGGTAAATTCATAGTTAATTAATCTTTAGTTAATTGTCATTTAACTGTCGGCAAACCATCATTTTACTGTTAAAAAACATGTATATAGATCATTTTTTATATAATTGAATGAAGGGGAAATCATGTATCATTGCTTTACCAAGCACTTACTATTTATTAACTATTTAACAAGGTATTATAGCCATCTGTTGCAACTTTTTAATAACCATCCAGACACTGTTTATAGACAGTTTACAAACAAACTAGTAACCACTGACAAAGTGTTAGGAATATCTGGTCCATCTATCTATGTAATGTTTATAGATGCTTTAAAAATGGTTTCCTAAAGGTTTACAATTTTTTTTTAATCATTACATGATACCTAATATAGTATGTGAGTGATATAACATGTGTAACAATTAACTGTTAACTAACAGCACTACTAATAATTAGTAAACATTATTAATTATAATTGCATTGTTTGTTAACAGTAAAATTAGTGTTTGCCAAGATGAATTACAGTGAGGAAAATAAGTATTTGAACACCCTGCTATTTTGCAAGTTCTCCCACCTGGAAATCATGGAGGGGTCTGAAATTGTCCTCGTAGGTGCATGTCCACTGTGAGAGACATAATCTAAAAAACAAAATCCAGAAATCACAATATATGATTTTTTTAACTATTTATTTGTATGATACAGCTGCAAATAAGTATTTGAACACCTGTCTATCAGCTAGAATGTCCACCTCCACTCCATTTATTATCCTAAATTAGATGCACCTGTTTGAGGTTGTTAGCTGCATAAAGACACCTGTCCACCCCATACAATCAGTAAGAATCCAACTACTAACATGGCCAAGACCAAAGAGCTGTCCAAAGACACTAGAGACAAAATTGTACACCTCCACAAGGCTGGAAAGGGCTACGGGGAAATTGCCAAGCAGCTTGGTGAAAAAAGGTCCACTGTTGGAGCAATCATTAGAAAATGGAAGAAGCTAAACATGATCTCAATCTCCCTCGGACTGGGGCTCCATGCAAGATCTCACCTCGTGGGGTCTCAATGATCCTAAGAAAGGTGAGAAATCAGCCCAGAACTACACGGGAGGAGCTGGTCAATGACCTGAAAAGAGCTGGGACCACCATTTCCAAGGTTACTGTTGGTAATACACTAAGACGTCATGGTTTGAAATCATGCATGACACAGAAGCTTCCCCTGCTTAAACCAGCACATGTCAAGGCCCGTCTTAAGTTTGCCAATGACCATTTGGATGATCCAGAGGAGTTATGGGAGAAAGTCATGTGGTCAGATGAGACCAAAATAGAACTTTTTGGTCATAATTCCACTAACCGTGTTTGGAGGAAGAAGAATGATGAGTACCATCCCAAGAACACCATCCCTACTGTGAAGCATGGGGGTGGTAGCATCATGCTTTGGGGGTGTTTTTCTGCACATGGGACAGGGCGACTGCACTGTATTAAGGAGAGGATGACCGGGGCCATGTATTGCGAGACAACCTCCTTCCCTCAGTTAGAGCATTGAAGATGGGTGGAGGCTGGGTCTTCCAACATGACAATGACCCGAAGCACACAGCCAGGATAACCAAGGAGTGGCTCTGTAAGAAGCATATCAAGGTTCTGGCGTGGCCTAGCCAGTCTCCAGACCTAAACCCAAGTTCAAATACTTATTTGTAGCTGTATCATAAAAATAAATAGTTAAAAAATCATACATTGTGATTTCTGGATTATTTTTTTTTGATTATGTCTCTCACAGTGGACATGCACCTACGATGACAATTTCAGACCCCTCCATGATTTCTAAGTGGGAGAAATTGCAAAATAGCAGGGTGTTCAAATACTTATTTTCCTCACTATAACTATCAATTTACCATCTATTAATGATGGTTATTATAAAGTGTTAAAGATGTTTAAATGGGTTTATTTTTCATGACGAAATGTTTGTAGCTGTAGCGTGCAGGAGGGCCAAACAGCAATGAAAGGGGTTTGAAGTACAGATGATGTCTGTTTAGCTTTTTAAGTGCAGGTAATATTTTACACAGATGACCTGTAAAAAGAATCCTCTACATGGTTACTTTATTATGTGCCTGTGAGTGTTTGACTTGTGAACATGTATCTAAATACCTGATTGCTTTGTTGTTTCTTCTATTGAGCTTCCTTAAAAACTTCAATAACATTTTTGCATCTTTGCTTTCTGCTGCAGAGTGGGTGTCAACTCACCTTCAAGCCAAGTCATTTAAACAGAATCTGTCGTTTATTTGCTCACGAAAAGGCAATCTCTCATTTCATTAAGGCTTATCCTTCCCATTAGACTTCTCCGTCCAAACATTGTCAAAGTATTTCTGAGATCTTCTTCCTGAATGGCTTGGATTGAAAGTGAGTTGGAGCCAGCCCCTCTCTGCAGTGTTTCACCTTATCTATGCTGTGTTTGTGATTCCCATGTAGATCTCTGGCAAGAGATTGTTTCAATCTCCGATCTTTTTGCAGTTGCGTGTAAAAAGTAAGGGCCACAGAAGTTTGAAAGTGACCCTTGTACGAGGCTATAACCTGGAGTCACTCTGGCTCTGTCTCTTACAGAACAAAGTGGAGGAGCTAAACCAGCGACTGAGGCAAGCTATTGATGGTCAGTCTGTCATGATGTTACTGAGAATGACCTGTCTCTTATACATAGACTGTAAAAATGGACGTAGCATCCCTGACGTTTTGAAGCCTCAATTTTGGCGATACAGGCATAAGAGGGTGGAGCGGGGGAGGATGACGCAGCCAAGCCAGTGTTGCAATAGCGCTGCGCTTAGCTAAACAATTTTCAAAGCCAGTCATCCAGTGGAGTCGACTGCCGCCAGAAAATCTGCTAACTTTACCTTAAGTTACCAGCTAATGCTAACACTAATGCTAGTTTGGTTGGCAGAACACTGAACAAGACCTTTTTAGGTGACCAAAATGTTCCAGTTAACTTTGAAAACACACAGTGATGTCAAAGTTTGAGACAAAAACACAGACGACAGCCAAAAACAAGTTGGGGTCTATTTTAATTTCCACGGTGTTAGCATCGCTAAGTGTCTGTCCTGATTGACAGCTCCTAAGGCATCCCCTGCTTTATCCTCTATTTTACAATAAATGGAACCGTCATTTACTAAATGAACATCATGCTGTATTGAAGAAGACTTGAAACTAGAGATTGTGGCCATAAACTCATTATAAAAATGTTTACTGAGGTAATAAATCAAGAGAGAAGTAGGCTCATTTTCTCATAGACTTCTATAGAAACAATTTTTACAGTTTATACAGTAAACACAGTAATTGAGAAAAGAAATTGTAAATGCAGTAAATGATCCACCATGTCCCAAGTAAACCTGCATCGTGATCCTTTGCATTCTCGTGGATTTTAGCTTCCACATGTTTCAGTTGGTTCACTTCGGTGTAAACGTGTGGTGTTACACACCTGCGCTGTGTCCCTCTGTGCTCTTCCTCTCAGACAGCAGGAACCTGCCGTACGGTCGGCCTGCTGTACTCTTCCGTACCAAATACTCCATCCTCCACCACAGTGACTTCATCAGCGGCTACAGCGAGGCTCTCTCCATGCCTCTCTGGACATCCTACTCCGTCAGCAGACAGGTACTCCTCATGTGCTGCTGTGAATATTTACTGTCAGCAAACAACCTGAAAAACATTTAGACGACAGCATGGCAGTCTCATACACCAATAGGAAACCGATTGATTCATTAGTATGATTATTAATTTAAAGACAAACCTATTGAAGAATTTAGGATCCAGAACCAGCATAAAAAAACTCATTTTACCTTTTGAACATCGGCTCTAAGGTTTTCAAACGTGGCTCCACAGACATAGTTACAGAAGGACACATCAACTCTCTTCTATAAATACACAGATTAGACTAAAGATTTCTAAACAGATATTTTGGTGATTTTGGAATATGTTCAGATCTTAATATTTGCTATTATTTGATAAAGATATGTGTGACTGACATATTCAAACAGTGGTTCCCAAACATTTTCACATGAAGGACCCCTAAACTGTCCCAAGTTAGAACACGGACCCCACTTTTTTTTTGATATTTCCTCCCAAGGTCCCCCCCATCTTTTTTATGCTTTTAGATGTTTAACTACATTACATTAAGTGTATTAACTCATGACAAAAACAGTCATACTTTCTTGCATTGTGTTACTTATGGATGGAACTATTGTCAAAATTATAGTGGAAAAAAATAAATGATTATTCTTTTTGCTGGGGACCCCCTGGAACACCCACAGGGACCCCTTGGGGTCCCTGGACCCCACTTGGGAAACCACTGTCTTGACCAACCAACAGCCATTGGCCAAGTGGTCTCATGTTTTAATGGACACATCTGTGGTTAGACCCCTAACTGTTACATTATTCTTGATTAAATGTAATTGTTACTAAAAGTTGATATCTGATGATGTTGCTTTCTTTTACAATGTGTTTGAAGATGAAATGGTTATCAGGGACGTTTTCAGACATGAAACTATCCTGTGAGCAGTGGATGAAAGCGACTGTTCTCTAGGACATGACTGTTTTTGTTTAAAACCGGATATATTTGTTCTGCGTTTGTACGTTCAAAAGTTGTTTTAGTCGTGCGAGAGAAAACTCCGATTGGACAGATAGTCTAGCTAGCTGTCTGGATTTACCCTGCAGAGATCTGAGGAGCAGTTAACCATAGTCCTCACAAATCCACCAGAGGTTAGAACGCCAACACAAAGAAAGAGGAAGGGGACTGATCTTCTGGCAGCACTTGAACAATCCCAGAAATGAAACGTCGCAGATATAGGTTAGTTGACCTGTGTGTGTGTGTGTGTGTGTGTAGGTGGAAGTGTCCCCTCTGCCTGAAACCCTGTCTAACTGTGTGCGAGCTGACAGCCGAGTCCCTCCAGCCTTCAGTCAGTCCTGTACCAACTACAGATCCGACAGACAGATCAGCTACGCCTTCCTGTTCCCGCCACGTGAGTCCACCTCCACAGCACACACACTGTCACACAATCCAATCAATATTTTGCATGTTCATTTTCACGTTAAATTGATAATTTGGGGTCGTGGCTTGTTTGGAAGTATGGCTCCAATACATGTGATGATATTTTGTTAAATTTTTAAACTACATGATCAATTAGTCCTTTAAGAAAAATAAAAGATCTGTTATTTGATTGATTGTAGGAATAATAATTAGTTACTCTGATATAGGGCTGCAACTAGTGATCATTTTCTTTGTCGATTAATGTGTGGATAATTTCCTGGATGAATGGATTAGTCGTTTGGTGTCTAAAATGTCAGAAAATGGTGAAAAATGTGGAATCAGTGTTTCCCAAAGCCCAAGATGACGTCCTCAGATGTGTTTTGTCCACAACTCAAAAGATATTCAGTTTCCTGTCACAGAGGAGACAAGAAACTAGAACATATTCACATTTAACAAGCTGACATCACACAAGTTTTGACTCAAACTGATTAATCGATTATCAGAATAGTTGGGGATTAATTTAATAGTTGACAACTAACCCTACGCTCATATGTTGGCTTACATTGTTATAGTTTTGAACAAAGGCTCTACACTGGTAACACAACTTCTGCTGGGTGTGTCATGTTTTTTCTAGTCTTATCATCCCTATCTGGTATAATATCATTTTACTCAGCAGCTTCATCGCTGAGATCCAACAACATCACTGCAGCTGGAATGGTTTTTAATCACATTTCATTCTTTTCTTTATTAACAGAGTTATCCTCAGCCATAGACAAAAAATATGATGCCGTCCTCATCACCAACACCGTTCCCATGTATCCTGCGTTCAAAAGTAAGTCCATCAGTGATTAGAAGTTTCTTCAAGATGTCTGGAGTCCTGTTGAAACCTTGTGCTTTTACCAAATCAGTGCTGATGGAATGCAATGCAATCACTGCATTACATCCCGTCTTCCCTGTTTCACTCTCATTTTCCCTCTCCGTCTGTCACTCTGTTCCCACTCTCCTCCACCTCTCTCCCTCAGGAATATGGAGTTACTTCCAGAGAGCACTGGTGAAGAAATATGCCACTGAGAGAAACGGAGTGAATGTGCTCGTTGGACCCATATTTGACTACGACTATGATGGTGTCAGTGACTCGGCTGAGAAGATAAAAGAGTAATACTAATAATATATTAATAATAACTTTTATTTATATAGCGCCTTTCAAGAAACCCAAGGACACTGTACAGAATTACCTTGGTTAAGCTAAAGGAGGTTGTAGGCTGTGGTTAAACAGGTGGTGTTTACCACAGAGAGTAAGAGTTACAGAGATACACACACTTTTTTAAAGTGTCTTTAGTCTTTAGTAAAAACAAAAAAAATGTAATACACATTACGGTGTCAGATGCTGGATGTGTTAAGATTAGAATAATTATCAATCCTATAGATCTCAGCCATACATGAGCATTATGGTTCATATCGATGCATGAGGAGGACTCAATCCATGAATAAGCAGCTACAGAGCATTAGTAAATAATTAGTCTATATACGACTATTTATATAGGGGATTGCTCTGTTGCTGCCGGAAATTCTGCCGCATGTCCCTCATTTTGGCCAGATGTCCATCCCCTTCCTCTTTCTTTGTGTCGGAGTTCTAACCTCCGGTGGATTCATGAGGACTATGGTTAACTGCTCCTCAGATCTCTGCAGGGTAAATCCAGACAGCTCGCTAGACTATCTGTCCAATCAGAGTTTTCTGTTGCACGACTAAAACAACTTTTGAACGTACACGTTCCACCAAAACAAGTTCCTTCCCGAGGCTATTTTGAAGAAACACCATCATTGAGTCCGGTGCTTGGTGACGATTAAGACGATTGTGATTGGTTTAAAGAAATGCCAATAAACCAGAGCAATAAAAGCTCTGGCAATGGGAGACTAGAAAACAATTAACATATCATGATTCCTCCTGATCAAGTTTAAATTGATGCTCTTTGTTCTTATGATCAGATATTGAGCATTGCATATAAAGATAATGCTTCATATGTAAAGTGAGAGCTCAAGTCTTTTTTTTGGACCTTTATTGCAGGTATGTGAGTGGGACATTACCCGTCCCCACGCACTACTTTGTGGTCCTGACCAGCTGCTTAGACTTCACTCAGGCCGCAGACTCGTGTAGCGGGCCGCTGAGCAGTGCTGCCTTCATCCTGCCACACAGAGCCAGCAACGACGAGACCTGCAACGTAAGGAACAACATTAATAACACTCACATAGAGACCAGCTATGGATACTTCACTCAGAAATAAAAATGAAAATTTTGCATTATCCTTTCACCTGAATACAGAACATAATCAAAATAAACTGATTGAATGTCCAGAAAAGATTTGATAGTAAAAACAAAATCACATTTTTGAATATTTAATTTGAACATATTTAAATGTAAACAGTGTGCAAGCTGTAAATGATAATGGAGAAAAATGAAAATGGAACTGAAAAATGTGTTTGTTAAAAGGAATAGTGCAACGCTTGAGAGATAAGCTTATTAGAATAGGATGAGAAGATTGAGATCAATCCCATGTCTGTGTCAGAATGCAGTTAGCCTAGCTTAGCGTAGTAGGGAAATAGCTAGCCTGGCTCTGACCAAAGTAAAAAAATAACCAACATGATTTCCATCTTTGATTTTTAATCTTTAGACAAAAGAAAGGTTTTTTGGGAGAAGTTATGTGTTGGAACTATTTCTTGACCAACAACAGTTTGCACTTCGGTGCAGTGTCTCCAGCTCTGGGTTGCCAGATCCAGTCAGTGAGCACGTGTCTGTGCAGGCACAGCAAACCTGGCAACCTCACTGCGATAACTCGATGTAACACGTAGTCACTGGTGTTCGCTAAGAGGTAGTTCCAGCATGTCCAGCCTAATGAAACTACAAACTGTTGTTTTACATTTCTGTTGGTGTGCAGATCAAACAAACCAGACACACCATGTTCCTGAGGGAGCGTTTGGTCCGTGTGTTTTTTCCCCCTTTTTGGACAGAGCTAGGCTAGCTGATTCCCCATGATTTCCCTCTTTTTACTAAGCTAGGCTCACCAAATCCTGACTCCAGCTCTGTACTTTACACACAAACATGAGAGTGGTATTGATTTTCTCATCTCACTCTCACGACAGCGTGAACTTATGTTCCTTCAAAGCCAAATCTCTCGAGGGTTACGAGCGCTAACGTTTGTGTGCTCCCGCAGAGCTCGGAGGACGAGTCTCGCTGGGTGGAGGACCTGATGAAGATGCACACAGCTCGAGTCCGAGACGTGGAGATCCTGACGGGCTTGGACCTGTACCGCAGAACAAACCGGAGCTACGCCGAAATCCTCTCGCTCAAGACCTACATGCACACGTACGAGAGCGAGATCTGACGTCCGCTGGCTCCGTTCACAGTAATGTTGCCGATCTTTATCAACCGTGGTGGATGTATGTGGTACAAGGAGGAGATGTGATCATCTCTGTTACACTCTCGCTGGATGCTACGGCTGCTGGACGCAGCTGCATGATCACTGAGCATTTGGTTTAATCTCATTCATTTCATCCATGAAGACCCAGCTTTAACACCACTGAGCTACTAGCTGTGGTACTGTCCACTGTATTCTGTTGAGCAGCAGGAAAATATAAAGACATGACCGGCACTCAAATCCAATGAAATTACATCAACATCAGGAACAACATGACCTACATACAATATTATTCTGGCAGACACAGTGCTTAGTATGTCTTACTTTAGTATGCTGTTTTTATAAGCAAGGGGTATATACAGTATATATACTGTATAGATAAAGGGCTGAATTGAATCTATACCAGTTATTTTGTGTCATAACATGTAAATATTAGCAGGTTATTAATGTTCATCTGCCCTCTAAGACCTCTGAAGTTTCCATGTCACAATGTAGCAGAAAGCTGCATCACCTCGGTATTAAGGATGGTTCCACAGGTCTGTGGGACATAAAGCTGACTCATTATTACACTTTGTTCTCATTATGTTCAGTGATTAACAAGAAATTGTCTTTATTTTTTGAATGAAATGATAATGAAATGTTGTTGTGTGTGTACAGTGTGTATATGTTGAATTCAAGATATTTTCTTAGTGCGTGTGTGTGTGTTTGTGCGTGTGCGTTTGTGTGTTGTGGTGTTGACTTTTTGTTCCGTGCACAAAAACAATAATGTCAATGATAATGAATTATTAATGTATTCCCTAAAACATTTTCCACCTGTGAGACCTATTTATGCTTTATGCTTATGTCATCACATAAGTGTTTTTTACTAAAATAAAGTGTGGTGCATATTAAGTTAGTCCATCTTCCAGCTGTGGGCTGCACACTGTGGAGCCATGGGTACTCAGCAGCAGTGAAGCATCTGAGCTACAATACAAAGCAGCTTCATATTCGTCTACATGAGCCAGCCAGCAGTACTACACAAACAAGATCGGTCCCTCTATCCAGTACTGCCACCTGATGGACACTGGTAGAAGTCCCATTTCAGATGTGAGCTTGGGCGGTTTCACTGAATAAAATAAAAATGTGTTTTCTGGAGACAACTGTGTGACTCCTGAAAACAGCAGTGACTCAGCGCTAAGCCTTCACACAGCAATGGTGAGAGGGAAGGTGAAATCAACAAGAGTTTGGGTAAATAATAAGTAAGATAGTACAACATGAGTAGAATAATCATAGAAGATAGTCTGTATTTTATGGAAGAGGTTTAGGGCCAATGTGAAAACTGTATGAGTTTCATTTTTAACATTGGCCCTAATCCTCTTCAGTAGTCTCTCTCTTTAGCTGTCTGCAGTGCTGCTCCTCATTTAAAGTGAATGTGTTTAGCTGATAAGTCTTGTGTGTAAATACAGCCACTGCTTATCCTGTGCCCATGGGCCGTTGTGCACATGGAAACCACAGTTAGCAAGGTTCAAACCCTGGAGCTGCAGCCTGAATGTGAATTCATTGTAGAACATTGAACACAAAGAAACTTTAGCACCTCGTTTCCTTTATTTGAATTTTTATGTTTCGCAATGGCAGAGAGCAATAAGCCGGATTATATGTTTTGACACCGCAGCTTGTGTCACTTATTCATGAGTTTCCTTATGAGAGGAAAAATAAATTCAGACTTTTCCCTTCATTTAGCACTTCCTTTTTTTAAAGTGTAAATTGCAGGTAAAATTTAAGTTAAGTTAAGCAATGTGTTTATTAAACATAAAGATTTGGGAGAAGCCAGATCCACGTGACGCATTCGTCCAATCAGCTGCTGGTTGAAATTTTTTTGGGTGACAAATACAGATTACCGCCGCCTGCTGTTATGGAGACGTATTACGTCTCACGTACGCACAGAACGCACGCTCAAGTCGGCGTCGCTTGTGTTCCGAGGCACTTTTTGGACCAACTCAGGGCGACTGATCAGTCCATCGGGTTGGTGTGTCAGAGCCTTTAAAAGGAAGCAGTCTTAGGACTTTATTGTCATGATTATGGTTTAGTTTCATCTTTGTGTGACTTGTCTGGGTCTGATGCATCCTCAGAATCCAATCTGAGATTATGGAAGAAAGACAAAGATGACAAAATATCTTTAGAAGACTGGAGTAATAAGGCATGTATGTATAGCTGTCCACTGCTCCTAATACTTAGGATGGGTTAAATGCAGTCATTCAATTTTATGCCATTGAATGTGATGAAATAAGAATACACATTCGTAAGAAGTCTCAGAGACAGTCAACAGTAGCCTGAAACAGATACAGTATAAATGGCTGATGTGTGTATACACAACTCCTGTTAAATTGCATAAATTGGATGATAACATTCCTGATACTATCATATACTATAGTATCAAGTGCAATAAGCCAAGATTGAAACTATACCACTGTATATGAATGCTTAAAAATGAAATCCTTTTGGTAGGATATTATTGTTTTGTGTGTGTGTTTGTGTGTGTGTTGATTGAGAGGCACCCCTCAGTTTCTTTCTTTTCCAAGAACTAGGCATATTTGTAAATTATAGAGTGTGGTCTAGACCTACTCTATCTGTAAAGTGTCTTGAGATAACTCGTTATGATTTGATACTATAAATAAAAAAATTAAAAATTGAAATGAAATATTGGAAATCAAAGAAGACACACAAATGCAACCGAACAGCTAAAACATTAGCACTAGCAACCCGCATGAAATATTCTTGCGAAAATCTTTGCTAAATTGACAATTTGCTTCAAAGGAGAGAGTGGGTCAAAGAGGCAGCAGTAAAATCAGCCCACTTCGTAGCCACAAACCTCACCCAGGCACGAATCAGCCGTTTGTCCTGGTGGACCCTCTGCCCTGTTTCTGATGTACTCGTACATCCCGCACAAACACAATAGTTTACCATTTTAGCTAGCTAGCTAGGTCTCCAAGCCGTTAGACTCTTGGGAGTCCCTCTTATGACATCACACCCCACCTAGTGTAAGGGAGGGGGAGTGCTTAAAACCATTGTAAAAAGTACCAACTTTTCATATTATATTCAGCATTTTGTTATAAAAAGCAGACCATAATGGCGGCTCGTTGGGAATACGATTTCGTATTTGAAGAAAATAGTTCACGGAAACGTGTTTCTGAAAACATTTTAAGCGAGAAAGAGGCCTTCATTTCAGATCGACAAAGGTCAGTTAGAAAGATTTTCATCAGATTTTGAGTAGGGCTGCGACTAACGATTATTTTAATAATCGATTAATCTGTCGATTATTTTTTGTCGATGAATCGGATAAAAAAAAAAGCATTAATTTACATCAACTCAATACATGCATACTTATTGTTTTAGTTAATAGTTGTGTAAAGGTAAGTAACCCAAATAGCAGATACAGACAAGACAGAAAGACAGACAGACAGACACACAAACACACTTATTCATTAAATTATTACCATCATTGTAGTAAGTGCAAGTTAAGTTCGTTTATACACCACACACTATTATATTTGTCAACAATAACTGATATGGGACAAAGCACATAATATATACATAACAGATTGAAAAATGAATGGGCCAAAAAAGGCGAGTGAATTAAACCGTGTCTTTAGTCTTGCCAACTGTACCACTCCTGCTTTATTACTGTTATTACCGAGCTAACGCTAGCTTGTCATGCTAGTCAGCTGGATAACGAGTAAACGGCAGCACCAGAAGAGCTACTGGAGGGACGGTACGTTCCTCACTTCAGACCAGAACAGAAGTAGGATAGTGTAGTGACTTTACCCTGCTGTTGAACTCCCTTCCTCCTCATCAAGGACTCCAACAGGTTTACGTTTTAGGTGCTGACTCATCACCGTGGTGCGCCCATGCCATGCCGTGTCGCTTTTGCTTATCTTGCAATTAACACGTTTCTGATTTATTTAGTGTGAAATGCTCCCACACCTTGGATGACTTGGGTCGTACTGATTTCTCTGCCTCCGCCGAGTGTTTCAGAACAACGTTACGGGTCTCTCCGGTCTCTCTCCGTATTTCCTCTACCCCCGCTCTGCTCTTTTTTCTTTTCTTTCGCTCCGCGCTGCTCCGCTCCGCGCTCAACTAAAACATTTTTTTAATCTCCGCTACTGAGTGGCGTGATTAAATTCGTTGCCAACTTTTTTAGTAATCGAATTTTATCGATTTTATCGATTCGTTGTTGCAGCCCTAATTTTGAGAGGCGTTCGTCACGCTCATCCTGCTCGTCATTTCCGGGTTAGCACTCCACCAATCAGATTGATCGAGTCCGACTGCCCACTGGCCGATTCAACAAGTCAAATCGGCCCAAACGAACGCCGACGGCTCCTCCGACTGACGACGGCACGGAACACACCGAACAGACTCGGGTCACCGACCTCGCCAGACTGTCTGACGGCCGATAGTCGGGTTGGTGTGTCAGCGCCTTGATCAGGAAATTGCAGCTAATGAATGGTTTTGAGATGACGATATAAACCTTGTAAATTATGTATATACTTCTCATCTCCTCTAGATCGTGCATTTACCTTAACCCCTTTTCAGCACATATATCGAAATCCCAAAAAATCCTGGATCACTTTTCCCTGGTTTAAAGTTAAAATTACCCCAAATAGGACTGAAGCGTTAGCAGGAAGACTTAATATTCAAATATGTATTTAACTGTGCAGTTTAGTGCATTTCTCACCTTTTTTTTGTCACCATAGAAACCAACCTGCTAATATTTAACAACTTTTAAAAATGTTTTTAAAAACAAATAAAAATCAGCTGTTGTGATTTAATTTGTGAGTGAGAATAATCATAAAGAAAAAGAATTGACGCACAGCTGGAATATTCTAGATGACCCGTTGGGTTCTGAGCCTTTGTGAGGTCACTCGTAAGATGGGAGCGATGAGGGAAGTGAACACAACGTGCTACAACTGGAAATAATGAGACTTTTTAAAAATGTCACCGCCATACAGAGAGAGAGAGGATTTCCAGGTTCATGAGAATGACACGCTGTCCGGTAAATCCTGTAAATACCTGGTGCAGAATGTGATGGGAGAGGGGAGCTTCGGGAAAGTGGCCTGCTGTGTGAAGTTAGACACAATGGAGAACGTGGCGGTCAAGATTGTAAAAAAACACTTGACCAGGGCTGGTAAAAAAGAGGCATCTGCTTTTAAACACATCTGTATCCTCGACCTGAACAAGAGCAACTTGGTGACATTTTTGGAATCCTTTATGCACAAGGGCCACATGTGTCTAGTTCTGGAAATACTGGACACAACTCTGCATAACTTGATGAGCGAACGGGGCCGAAGGCCGCTGTGTTTGTCCGAGATCAGAGTGATCTCCCAGCAGATGCTGGTGGCTCTCGGTGCCCTCGGGAGCATCGGCCTGATGCACGCGGACATCAAGCCGGACAATGTGATGCTGGTTAACCACCAGCTGCAGCCCTTCAGGGTCAAACTGATTGACTTCGGTTCTTCCACTCCAGTGTCCAGAGTTAAGTGTGGCACCACCATTCAGACCCTCGGCTACAGGGCCCCCGAGGTCATCCTGGGCCTCCCGTTGGACGAGGCTGTAGACATGTGGTCTCTGGGCTGCGTTTTGGCCTTCCTGTACCTGAGCAAGCACCTGTACCCAATCAGGTGTGAATATGACGTCATGAGAGTCATCGTGCAGATGCAGGGTCAGCCCGGCGATCGCCTGCTCGATGCCGGCGTCCATACCAAGATTTTTTTTAACAAGAACAAAGACTCCACAAAGCAGGCATGGAGGCTGAATACGGGAAGCGAATACGTGCTTGCAACAGGCGAGAAGACCCGACAAAGCAGGACCAGTTTCAACAAGTACACCTGTATGGGTGACATGACAAAGGACCACGAGAAGCCGAAAACAGACGGCGAGCACGAGGACACGCGGGCTTTTTTCAGCCTCCTCAAATGGATGCTGCGTTTGGACCCGGCCACCAGGATCGGCCCCGCTAAAGCTCTGAGGCACCGCTTCATCACGATGACACACTTTCCCAGAGACGCTGACCCAGACCCTTATGTGGTGTCATCCCGCGTGAACATGACAGTGCTGCCCCCACGGGACTCCCCAGTTGAAATCTACGGCTGTGTAGGCCCATGCTCCAGCGAAGGTTCACACCATGGAGCAGCCAGCTCCAGCTCACGGGCCTCGGCAGCCTCAGCTGACGGAACCACCACTGGTAAGAACGCTGGCCCCGTCCCCGCTCGTCCTAATGAGGCCTGTGGCAGCGACGAATGCACCACATGCTTCGTCACGGTCCGAAGTCGGAGGACAGCGATGCTGCAGAGGAACAGGGGATTCTTCCTCATGATGGCCACGTGTTGCTGCTCTGTGGATGTGAAAGAGTGACGTCGGGAATGAATCCCCAGCAATGTGTGGCCTTCCAGCAAGAAAGTCCTAACACTCCCACACCTTAATAAAAAAAGAAAATGAAGTTATATATTGGGCTTATTTCTTTATTCCTGTTCTTCTACGATTGGCTGTTTTGTAACCACTCAAAAGCAACAAAACAAGTTTCTGTGAGTCAGTGTGTAGGCCCTACATAGCTCACATAATTAAAAGGGGCGTATCATAGGCTGTGTAGGGGCTTATTTTGTTCTTTTTCACAGTTTTGCATTTAATTATTTAATATTTTTCTATGGGTAAATATATTTTTTCCTCTTCAGATCATTTATTTTCTTGGGCCCCCGCTTGCACTGTAAAATATGGCAGCATTGACCATACATGCAAGCTAGCAAAACATGACTACACAAGTAATGGTGCACTGATTTGAGTGCTGTATTTAGTATTTTGTTGCAAAATTTGCTTTTGTTGCATATTTTAAATGTTTTGGCATGGTTAGAGCCTTTTGCAAACAAAATGTGTCATTTTGACCATGAGTGCCACTGTTTCGGGCTGTGTGTTAACTGTTTTGAAAAATGTGGAGTTTGAGTTGACTGTAACAAGCTGACATTGTAGTTAGTAAAGGTAGAAGAGTTAAAAAGTACTACATTTTCGTGTGCACATGAAAGTAGCACGGTTGTGAAATTGTTGAGAGAAATGACGCGGGTGCTTCTGAATGCTTTCACTTCCTACAACAGAAAGAACAGCGGACTTTTCTCTTAATACATCCACGGACCGACACAGCAGACATGGCGAACACAAAGTAACAGTAAGTTCTTTTTAACAACTTGGCTTTTACTCTGAAGTGCAGTCTTTACAGCATAGAAAGAATACTTTACAACATATAGACGCAACACAAATGGTAGGGTTATTTTGTCGTCATGTAGCCTAGCGTTGTGTTTCTACTTGACTGGAGCCAGAACAGTTTACGTTAGCTTTCCTCTGGCTGGATATATAACGAACAGCTGATGTAGCCGCCGGTGTCCTCACGATTTATTGTCGAAAAATGCTACCTTGCCTTTTGTGTTTTTCCCAATTTCCGTCTGTGTTAATGACGTATTTATTTCTGATGTATTACAAACAGGGGTAAGGTTACTGTAAGAATACGTGGAGCATATTTTGGGACAGTTGACAGAGGAGAGCCACTGGGCGTTGTAGTTGTCGTGTGTGGTCATAGAGCTTCTTCACTGAGGCCGTCCCTGTAAACACAAAAGGAACCCTTAAACGAGTTAGGACCAAGCTGTGACACAGAAGAGGGATTGTTATTGTTATGGGCATTATCTTATCTAAATTCGTTGAATGTGCACCTTGCACAATAGGTTTATCTACAGTTTTATCAATACTAGTTAAACAGTTGTACATTTTTATTCCCAACTTGTATATATTTTAAATTATTTGTTCTTATATTCTATTATTATCTCATGTATATTGTATCCTATTATTTCCTGTATATTCTGTATGTGTGCTGTGTGTCTGATATTTTGCTGCTGCAACACTGGAATTTCCCATTTTTTTTGGGATCATTAAAAATCTATCTATCTATCTGTCTATTTATCTATCTATCGAATTTATTTACAGCATGGACATGTCACAATGATAACAACTTTTGGGCAGCTTTCAATCTAATAAAGTTCTTGTTAGATACAATTTTGTGTATTTCTTTTAGAACAATATGCTTATTAATATTTTACACAATGAAGCATGTGTGTACACACACTGTGTTCACTTCCAAAGGTACAGAGGTCTACTTCAACCACTCAAATCTACACTGAGGTAAATATGATGGAAACAAAAATTGAAACAGAAACAGGAACAGCAAACAAAAGTCAAAAGTAGGGCTGCACAATATGTTGTTTTTTTTTATCGTCATTGTGATATCAACTGGCGCAATAAAACGTTGCGAAAGGCTTATAATATTTCATTTTTTTAAAATTCAACAAGCAACTGTAGTTTAGCAGAATACTGAAAGCAGCTGAAATGCAGAACTGGTTACACTTTAAAATATCTGTGTATTTATCGCAATTAATATTCCTATATAAAAGAGACTTCAGATACAGTATTAGGGGACCACTAAGGTCTATATAAAGGAGACATCAGATACAGTATTAGGGGACCACTAAGGCCTATATAAAAGAGACTTCAGATACAGTATTAGGGGACCACTAAGGTCTATATAAAAGAGACTTCAGATACAGTATTAGGGGACCACTAAGGTCTATATAAAAGAGACTTCAGATACAGTATAGGGGACCACTAAGGTCTATATAAAAGAGACTTCAGATACAGTATTAGGGGACCACTAAGGTCTATATAAAAGAGACTTCAGATACAATATTAGGGGACCACTAAGGTCTATATAAAAGAGACTTCAGATACAGTATTAGGGGACCACTAAGGTCTATATAAAAGAGACTTCAGATACAGTATTAGGGGACCACTAAGGTCTATATAAAAGAGACTTCAGATACAGTATTAGGGGACCACTAAGGTCTATATAAAAGAGACTTCAGATACAGTATTAGGGGACCACTAAGGTCTATATAAAAGAGACTTCAGATACAGTATTAGGGGACCACTAAGGCCCTATATAAAAGCATCCAAAAAGCAGCATGTCATGGGACCTTTAAAGTTCTGATGAATAAAATGTATAAAAATACAAACTTAAGATATGAAACTTAAAGTCCTTTGAACAAAATAAAATGTATACTTTTTGACTCCACTACATTTCCCCTCACTACTTTGTTACCCGTTACTTACAAGTAATGTTTTCGTACGAACTTAATATTCCGTTTCTGTTTTTCTCTTTGTTGATGTCAGACTTTGAGTTAGATGTTTAAGAAGTGTATGGAAACCCTGAATATTATGATTTACTATTATAAAGGAAGCAACAATAAAGTTCATTATCAAAGTTTTTCTTTACTTTCACTTCTAATACAGTACATTTAATATCAGAAAATTACTTTTGATACTCAAGTTCAGTAAATATCAGATACTTTAAGACTTTTACTCAAGTAATGTTCTAAAAGGTGACTTCTACCAAAGTCATTTTCTGGTAACATACTTGTGCTTTTACTCAAATATTGTTTTCAAGCACTTTATACAATGCACGTAACGAGGAGCTCAGACATTTGAAATTATTATCTAGACTCATCAGAACAATTAGCCTACAGATTTATGCCATTATCATTGGGTATGTGAGTCCGGTTACAATATCTGTGATGATCAGTGAAGTCTGTATATTGGAAGATGTCAACCATTGTGGCTGGTCTTACTGTAATTTGCGGATCTAAAATGGGATTCTAGAGAGAGTTAGACAAGATAAAAGGCTTACAGTACAGTTTAGCTGTCTTGTCGTCCGTAATCCCACACAGGTCACTGTTGTGCAGCAAATATGGGTCAGATAGAAGAATCCCGGGCGTCGTGCCTTAACACCCTCACCTACCACAGAGAGCTGCTGGTGTCCAGGCTGAGGAGCGTTCAGTGCATCCTGGACAACCTGTTGGCCTGTGGCTTCGTCTGTGAAGAAGATGTTGAGATCGTACAGCGAACCATCACCAAGCCAGAACAGGCAGGAAAACACACCTACAACACATTGTCTTATCTCTCTGTAAAATATCCCAAAATAAAAAGCAAAGTTTGTGAAATTCTCAACCAACACAGATGTTCTTTCCTGCGATTGTTTTCTAGGTGCGCAAAATCCTGGATCTAGTCCAATGCAAAGGGGAGGAGGCCTGTGAATACTTTATTTACATCATATATAAAGTATGTGACGCGTACATAGACCTGCAGCCATGGCTGAAAGAGATAGACTACACCCCGAGCAGGGATGTTACGGTGATGACAGTGGTTAACACAGATCCCAGTAAGTGTTACTAATGCTTCTAGACCACCAGATGTTCTTTTATTTATGCTTCATGGGTATCATGTAAGGGTCTTTGTGCCACTAAAAGGCCAAAATGTCTTAGAGAATGTGTTAGAGAGTTAAATCAGCCTTAGGTTTGCTCTGTTGTAAGATATACAAACAACAAATCAATCACAAATGAGGAACACATGGCTAAGTTTTTGGTTCTACAATAAATCATTCATTCATTCAACCTTTATTTAAACTCAAGAGATCATAGAGGGCCGGCCCTCATTTCCAATGACATTGAATAAATCCAACCTTCATGAAAGTTATAATTTTCAATTTGGAGGTTTTTGTGATGCTGTTATATTGCATTGCATCACACAGAGACGGAGACAGAGAGTTTCTGCTATTCTGTCCACCCCGTTGCAAGAAGAATTTCTACTTTCAAAATGCTTCAGTAGAAGTACAGAAGCAGCAGAAATTATTTTAAATATTGGGATTAAAAACATTTGTTATGCAAAACATAGTTTAAGATTCTGATTACTGATTCACTCATGTGTAACTGGCATTATAAGTTGTGGTGAAGCTAATTTTTATTAATTACTGCAGTATTTTAAAATGAATGGAACCATAATTTACTAAATGAACATCATGCTGTATTGAAGAAGACTAGAAACTAGAGATTGTGACCATAAACTCATGAATTGAATGAATTATGAAACCGACTCCTTTTTGGAGCCAGTGGAGTCTCCCCCTGCTGGAAATTAGAGAGAATGCAGCTTTAAAGAGCTTCCACATTTTTAGGCCCAGAAGTCACCGCTTGTCCTAAATAGAAACAAATCCCTAGCTTTTATATCACTAAAAGCTTCTGTATCGCACTAGTCTATATAGTCTATATATATATATATTTTTGGCCGGATGTCCGTCACCTTCCTCTTTCTTTGTATTGGCGTTCTAAACTCCGGTGGATTTCTGAGGACTATGGTTAACTGCTCCTCAGATCTCTGCAGGGTAAATCCAGACAGCTAGCTAGACTATCTGTCCAATCGGAGTTTTCTGTTGCACGACTAAAACAACTTTTGAACGTACACACGTTCCACCAAAACAAGTTCCTTTCGGAGGCTATTTTGCAGCGGCACCGTGATTGCATTAGCACCGCCTAAGATGATTGTGATTGGTTTAAAGAAATGCCAATAAACCAGAGCACGTTTTTCTCCATTCTCTCAGAATGCTCTGTGGACTAGCCAGACCTTTCTCCGCAGCGCTTTGGAGAAAAGTCTGGCAATGCGAGACTAATATTGCACTAACTGACTACCTCCTCAGTCAGCAGGTACTGTGAGAAGTTGAGGCATGAGATGATCCGGGACACATGCTTTATCATGTCATACGGCCAGCAAGAGGAGAGCCGTCTGGAGGACCTCTACACTGACACATTGATGGAACTGTTGAACGACTGCAATGAGAGTTTGGGCTTCTTAGAGAGTCTGGACCAGCTCCTAGGAGACCATGCAGTCTTCAATCCCCAAGGGGAAACCATCTATGTGATGGGGGATGCCGGTGTGGGCAAATCCATCCTCCTACAGAAGCTCCAGAACCTCTGGTCCAAGAAAGAGCTGCAGACGGACGCCATCTTCTTCTTTAAGTTCCGCTGTAGGATGTTCAGCATCATCAAGGACACAGAACAGATCTCCCTCCGAGACCTTTTGTTCAAATACAACTGCTCTCCAGATCAAGATCCAGACCATGAGGTGTTCGACTACATCCTGCGCTTCCCGGAGAAGGTTCTTTTTACATTCGATGGCTACGATGAGATTCAGACGAATGACCTGATGAATGTTGCTGAAGTGGTGTCTCCAGAAGCCAAGGCGCACCCCCTCCAGCTGCTCGTCAGCTTGCTCTGTGGGAAACTACTCCAGGGCTCCCATAAGGTGCTGACGGCCCGGACAGGGACCGAGATCCAGAGCAGGGTGATCAGGAAGAAGGTGGCTCTGCGCGGCTTCTCCCCAGCTCATCTGAAGACCTACATCCATCTGCACTTCAAGGAGCAGGAGCACCGAGAGCTGGTGTCAGTCCAGCTGGATGCTAGCCCCCACCTCTGCGGCCTCTGCTCCACCCCGCTCTTCTGCTGGATTGTATTCAAGAGCTTTAGGCACCTGCACACCATGCACGACAGCTTCCATCTGCCTGAAACCTGCATCACACTCACGGACATCTTCCTGCTGCTGTCTGAGGTGTTCCTCAGCCGCTCGGCCTCGCCTGCCCCGTCCCTGCTGAAGAAAAGCAGTCGCTGTGCTTCGGACACATTCAAAGCCGGGCTCCGGCCTCTCGCAGCATTTGCCAAACTAGCACTTCAGGTTTTGGAGAGAGGTAGCTTCATTTGCAGCCAAGAGGAGATCAGTGCGTGCGGCCTGACAGAGGAGGACCTGACCCTGGGCTTTCTTCGACCCGTCAGTGAGTACGACGCCAGTGGAGGCCCTGCTACGTTTGAAGTCCTTCATATCACCCTCCAGTCTTTCCTGGCGGCATTTGCTCTGGTGTTGGATGAGCAGGCTGCTGCCAGCTCCATCCTCAAGTTCTTCACCGAGTGCAGCAGGAAAAGAGAACCGTCCTGTCTGCCTTTTGACTTCTGCATCTGTGGCTCCTCAGAGTCCAGTGAAAAGCATCCATTTGCAACTAATGACCACCTTCAGTTCACTAATCTG
Source organism: Perca flavescens (assembly GCF_004354835.1). NCBI lineage: Eukaryota > Metazoa > Chordata > Actinopteri > Perciformes > Percidae > Perca > Perca flavescens. Next base: position 33,178,735 of record NC_041336.1, read on the forward strand.
TTCCTGTGTGGACTGCTGTCCAAGGCTCACAGTGGCCTGATGGAGCATCTGGTGTCTCCAGTGTTATTAAAGAAGAAACGGGCCTTACTGAAGTCCTACCTTTCCACCAGTGTAAAGTCCCACCTCCATGGCTTACCCCACTACAACGGCGAAGAGGGCAGGAAAGTTCATGTTCTGCCCAACTTCCTGTGGATGCTGAGGTGCATCTTTGAAACGGGGAGCAAAGACATTGCTCAGATGACAGCGAAAGGCATCACAGCGGGCTTGATCAAGCTGGGCTACTGTAACGTGTACTCAGGGGACTGCACGGCCCTGAACTTTGTGCTGCAGCACCGGCAGAAGCTGCTGGGCCTCGACATGGACAACAACAACATCAGCGACTATGGGGTGATGCAGCTGAGGCCCTCCTTCAGTAAGATGACGGTAGTGAGGTAAAAACTACAAACCTGTTTAAACTACCTTCTAATCTCCATCATAAAGTCTGTAACTCATCTAACCAAAGATTGTCTTCAGATTGTGCGTCAACCAGCTGTCTGACAGCAGCATGGAGGTTCTGACAGAGGAGCTGTGTAAGCACAAAGTGGTGGAGGTCTTGGGGTGAGTAAGATACATGTGTACCAGAGGTGGAAGAAATATTTAGATTGTTTAGTCAAGTAAATGTACCAATAACAAGAATACTCTAGCTGTGTTGGAAACCATTCCCTCATTCACTTATTCACTATTCTGTATAGTGTTTATAGTGAACAACCAAACCAGATTTCAGACACTCACTGAAAACACATTGTTGCGTGACTTGCGTCAGTAGATGCGCCGCTTGTTTGTGTGACGGCGGCGGGCGTGCCCAGCATCACGACCGCTTTGCATTGTGGTACACCGGAGTAAAATGTAGGGTACATTGTAGAGATGGCCCGATACCACTTTTTTGCTTCCCGATACCGATTCCGATACCTGAACTTGCGTATCGGCCGATACCGAGTATCGATCCGATACCAGTGTGTCATATATTTTATTATGTTTAACAGCTGTATACTACTATCCCTGTATGAATGTAATATTATTTCTATCTCTGTTGTCGGTCTGGCTCAGGTTAAACTTTTTGTGAAACATGAACAAACAATGAATGCCGTAGAACTTTCTTTTATTCTCCAGTTTGACAGTCAGTTATAAAGGAAAAAGAACATAAATAAACTACTTTAATGTAGATTTTCTTTAGGGCTTTATTACATGGTATCGGATCGGTGCATAAACTCCAGTACTTCCCGATACCGATACCAGCGTTTTAGGCAGTATCGGAGCCGATACTGGTATCGTTATCGGAACATCTCTAGTACATTGTATGTACGCTCAGATTAGCTGTGCATTGTCGGTATTTTATGTGAATGAAATTAACCGCTGAGAATTCGAACACCACTACAAAATGGCGAACGCACTATTTCTGTGATAGGGAACGGTTTCAAACACAGCTTCTGTTACAAGTTCTGCATTCAAAATCCTAATTAAAGTGCTCATATTATGCTCATATTGAGGTTCATAATTGTATTTAGAGGTTGTACCAGAATAGGTTTATGTGGTTTAATTTTCAGAAAACACCATATATTTGTGGTACTGCACATTGCTGCAGCTCCTCTTTTCACCCTGTGTGTTGAGCTCTCTGTTTTAGCTACAGAGTGAGACATCTCACTTCTGTACCATCTTGGCACTGTTGTTTTTTTCAAAAGGTTCAAAAGCCAAAAAGGTTGGGAACCACTGGTTTAATCTTTAAAATGCCTTGTCTTTTTTAAGATTATCATGTGCTTTTTATTCAAAATTGTAATCTAAAAAGTAACAAGCCACTCTAGCTGTGAAATAATTCGTTTTCCCTCCTAAAATGTAAGTATCTAAACTGTATGCAGTACTTGAGTGAATGTAGGTGGACACAAACATCCAGTCAGAGTTATAGAGTCATCCATTTTCTGAGGATGTTAGGAAGAGTTCATGTTGCTGCTTTGAAAGCTCATTCATGACTTTTGGAAAACATACTGACTTGACGGTTGTATTTTACTACTAGGATGTATGGTAGGCTACTTCCCTAACAATTGTTAGTGAAGTAAAATTCTGCGTTGTTTTTCTGAGAGCGAAACAGAATCTTTTACCCTCGTCTGCATTTGTGTCCTCAGGCTTTACAACAACCACATCACAGATGTTGGAGCCAAGCTGGTTGCTCAGATTATTGAGACATGTCCAAAGCTGCGAGTCCTCAAGTATGTTTCTAACTTGTACCAATATCCAATTAGAATAATATAGTAGTTTATAATAATTGTAAAGTTAATATGTTGTGGTCTCTTAAATTTATGTTGACATTTCTTTGTCCTTAGGTTTGGTAAAAACAGGATCACTGGTGTTGGTGGGAGGTTTTTGGCCAGCGCGATTCAGAAGAGCACTTCTATATTTGATGTGGGGTAAGACTCGTTTGCTGTTTAATATTAATATTAATATTAGATCACTTGATGCAGGATGTTGTTGTCCCGCTGTGCTCATGAAAGCAGTGGGAGCAACTAGAGATGATTAATGGAGGAATGTTTCAGGTGGTGACAAAAGAAATGTTTTATCACTATTTCGGGAACACACAAAACATACGTAACATGTTATTTAAAAAAAAAAAAAACGTAGGCATGTGATGATGTAACCCAAATTTGTGAAACCTTAGAATATGTCCAAGATAAGTTGCACAATTCTCCAAGCGTTTTGGGGCTGACTTGACAGGCATCAGGTCCGAGCATTATTATATAATGCATGTTAAATTAGAGAGGACTGACGTGTGTGTGCGTTTTAACGAGAAATTAAAGCATAAAGAGGATGTCAAATTAATTATTTCTTGAAGGATTAAGTAAGGCAGGCCCTTTAAGTGGCATCATGCTTCCTGATGTGGCCCAGACAACGGTTTTGATGTGTTTGCTTGCAGAATGTGGGGTAACTGTGTCGGCGATGAGGGAGCAGAAGCATTTGCAGAAGCTCTGAGGCGCCACCCCAGTCTGACCAACCTCAGGTGAGAAGTCAGCTACCTATAGCGACAATAAAAACCTGCTGGTTTAAACTCATTGATTAACCGGAGTAGTTACTGTGTTTCTGTGTTCTAGTCTCGCAGCCAATAGCATCACATCTAAAGGTGGCAAGTGCCTGGCAGAAGCGCTGAAAGAGAACAGCGTCCTCAGGATATTCTGGTAGGCCGGTCGCGCAGTTTGAGCTCAGAGATTTCACAGTTGTAAGAGAAATACTCTGTGTAAAGAATAACCGGTGTGTGCCGCTGCAGGTTGGTGCAGAATGAGTTGACTGATGAAGCAGCTCCACACTTTGCCCAGTTGGTCCAGGCGAACACAGGTTTATGCCACCTCTGGTAAAGACAACACCCATGCATGCACACACACTGTATTCACTCACATGCTGTCTCCGTGGCTGAGAACCTGTTGGATACCCCGCTCTGACATGGACCGTCTGAAACTCTCCTGCTGTGTATATTTGTGTGCAGGTTAATCAGCAACCACTTCACTGTGGATGGGATCAAACACCTCGCTGCGGCCCTGGCTCACAACACAGCACTCAAAGAAATATGGTGAGGATCAGGTAGTGCTCTTCCTTTTCTCTACTGGCCTCCAGATGGTGTGGACCAACTTTTTCACTGAGCCTTCCATCTGTGGTGACACTAAATTTAATCCATTTATCAAAATGATAGAAAATTTCAGAAAAAAAGACTCACATTTTAAGTGAGACTACGTAACATTACAGCAGCAACGTGATCATTTCACGATAAAGCTGAGTACTTTAACGTACTATAACAGGTCAGTAAACTGACAGCAATATCTACTTTTATTTAGTTAAGCTAGTGATAGAAGATAGACAAGGATAGAAAGGGGGGGAAGGGATAGGACAACATGCAGCCTGGGTTCGGATTCAAACCCGGACCGCTGCCAAGGACTCATACATGGGGCGCATGAGGTCGTCCTAACATTAGCCACCAGAAGCTCTGGTCATACCAGATTAAGTTAAGCCGAAACTGAAAAACGTAGGGAAAGATTGCTTCTTTATTTCTTCTTGCAAAAGTTACATGCTCTCCCCCTAATGTTGCAGTGATATATTGATGTTTATAGGGAGCTTGTAAAACTTTTAACATGCCCTATGAAATTGCATATATTCCCTTCCTTAATTTAGTGTATTTCCTTTTTTTGAGGATGTCTCATTGTCAATTGCAAACCCAAGGGACATTATTATTTAAGGTAGGATAGCTGGTAGGAGAGCAAAGGGGGTGCTGGGTTTTCAAACCTATTTAGTTGTATTGGTTGATAGATATTTAGCGACTATAATCAATATTTTTATCACAACAATGTACCTAATGACAGGGTAAAATGTGCCGCTCGTAGTGTTGAACCTACAGTGATGAACCTACAGTGTGCTATCAGCTGAATGTGCAGCTCCCCTCGTCTTTACAGAGCTTTATACAGTCTCAGCTCATTGTTTATCTGTCCGACCCACAACTTTACTGTTCTGGTTCACTCTCAGCGTTCTCTCATGGCGGCTATTTCAGAGAAAGAAAGCTGTAAAAAGCCACAGAACTCTACCTGCTCAGCAGCAAACGGCAGAGGGACAGTCAGAAACAAGCTGGTGAACATAGCGGGACATTTAGCAGCTAAAGAGACATTGAATATTAGCTTCCTTCTTTTATAAATGCTTCTGTAGGAACAATATCTACTGTAGTAGTAGTAGTAGGACTCTTTGCTGTTGTCACTCTCTACAGAGTGCTAACACCAACCTATCTGGGTGTGTGCATCAGCCCTTCATGTTGAACCACACACTGAATTCATGTGAATGTATCCTAAAAGACAATATGGGTTGGAATTGATAAACATAAATAGTTATATTCAATGTAATAAAATGGTTGTGGAAATGCATTGGGGAGCATTAGTTACTCAGTGTAGGAGTTGTAGAAGTAATTTGAATGTGATGGCATGTTCTCCTTTTCCCACAGTGTGAAGGGAAACAAGCTCTCTGAGGAGGAAGAGAAACAGTTTGTGGCAGAGAAAAGACTGCGGTTCCACTGATGGGCACTCACGTGAGACGTGCATGTACTGCTGAGAAATGTCTGTATGGCACAACAGATGTAGTGTATGTTCTGTTCTAGGGCTGCACGATATTTTGCTTCATCGTCTACATCGTGATGTGCGCGTGCGCGATAGTCACATTGCAGGACTCGGCGATGTTGACGCTAAAACTTTTTTGCTGCTTGATAGAAAAGTCAACTTTCACCGTTCTCCTTTTAAATGATCATTTTTACATTGTCATTTGCCTTTAAGACAGGTAGCCATGTGGGCAGCATGTGTATGTGATGTAACGTTAGTCCGACGGGGTTTATTGTCATGGGAAGTGAAGCTCTCCGTGTGTAGAAAACAAGTAAGTCTCTCTCCACAACGCCTACCTCCTATTGCGCCATTTTGATGCAAACAAGCCATCACCCGCCATTAGCATCCCATTGACTGCCATTGATTTTGACGTCACTTTGACAGCGAATAACTTTACATCTAAAGGGTTTAAAGACTTTATTTGTCCATTGTTTATTACACGACAATGTATAAAAGGCTCCATTACCTTGTATCTCACATTATGGCTGTGTAGCAGACGGTTTTGTAAAAATAGGCAAACGATTGTGTCATAACCACGCGACTTACGGTCATACAGTAGAGGAATTACCGTACAGTACAGGAGAAGCTCACAGGCAGTTTTGACTTACATTAGCTGTTTTAGTTTAATTACTAATGTTAACTAGCATTTTAGTTAGCAATAATTAGCCTGTGCCTGTGCTATCTCTATATACCTACGCTCTCCGGCTCTGCAAGATTGGGAATGATTGAGATTTCTCTTGGCACAGCTACCAGAAGACTTCCAACTTTCAGACAGGTTGCTCACGTCACATCTACGTTGTTGGGCTCAGTTTGCTCAGCAATCACCGGAAAAAAATAGACTTCACTGGTCTCCGTCCAGAGCAACGGGATCTGTTGGTCCATTTATTTTAATGTCTATGGTAGAAAAGTACCGTGGCAGTTGCCGCTGACACAGTGATGCACATACTTTTCCGTGGGTAGTGAAGCTACAGTAGTCAGTGTTTTATGTTCGCTGCAAAGACGAAATAAATCACCAGATTGATGCAACGTTATCGCGAAGTCTCCCGGCCATTTTTCACCGCATAAAGCTGCTGCCAGCCAGGCTGAAGCTAATAAAGAAGCTGACGCTACAGTTCGCAGCCGCGACGCTGGAAACGTAACACTAATCTACAACAGCAGTCTGTTTCTGATATAACGTAATTTACACTGATTTAAGTGCTCTTGGATTGTTGCTAGTGCGTGACATGCAGGCTCTGCATGCACAGCAAACCACCAATCACAATCTATGTTGATCAATGTTTCAAACCAAAAGTAGGCCCCGCTAGTCAACCACAACCTAAAATTTAGAGGAAGCAACGTGCATGCATTATTAATATCATTCACTTTAGCCTGGATTGATAGTATTTTATGAATACCATGGTGTCATGTCAGTCAACCAGTGTATTTAACTTTTGTCCCTCTCCAAAATCATTTCAGAAGAGTAGTCACAGGGCTCTCTTGCTTGGTGTTTAAAGCATTAAAGTTCAACAAAGAATGGTTCACATAAGAAAAGTTACTTTTTCATTTTTGTTTTTTATGTAGATGCACTCATGGAAAAGAATATTGCAATGTCAGTTTTTTTTCAATATTGTGCAGGCATGTTATGTTATGTATGCATGAACAGTGTGGTGTATTATTTCAATTTCACCTGACTGCAGCTGTTTGGCTGTGGGCACAGAGCCTGACTATAATGTAAAGGAAAATACTGTGTATTGATCACATCGATCATTGTTGATGAAATCATTTCCGGTTTTGTGTTTACCTGAAATCTCAACCAAATATTTGATATTTGACAACCATGACTGTTACGTAAAGGGCAGTGATAACACTGATGGGAAATAAGGAAAAGCGTTTCTTCCTCAGTAACCTGTGTGACTTTGGGTGCATATATGAACAATAACTTTATTATATTTATTATTTGACTGTTACAACTTGACCACCGTTAGCTGATGGGATGTGTTGCGGTGTACTTCAGTGTGAAGAGAGTGAATCATGTTTACTGTTTGTGTGATGGCTCTTTTTGAAGAGGTATACAGATACCCTTTGGCTACTGGATACAATCAGAATGTGTTCTGTTGCATGACATCAGCAAATTAATTTCTCCTGATGGACTCTGGTGAATGAGAACAAAACATGGAGCTTAGTTAAATCAAGAATTGGTTTTATTCTCGCTGATCTGTTTCCCTCTATAGACCATTTTTCACAGCAGGCAATTTAACTTAACTAGCAGGAAAAGTGCAGGTAGAATTTATAAAATGAATTATGGCTTTGTTCCATTGAAGTGTTCCAATAATAATAAACTCACACACCTAAGTGAAAGGCAGCCAATTAGCAAATTAAATCTGTGCGTTTGTTTACGGCTATATGTCAAAATGTCTGCTGTGTGTCCTGGTTAACATCTTTCAAAGCTACCATTCCCTCTCATACAGGAGCAGATCACTAATCCTAATGCCTTTTTAAAGGGGCACTCATAGACTTATCATTACACTTCCATACAGTAAGGGGACTTGCGAGAGACACATGCAATAAATAATGGTAAAAATTGAAGTAGCATATTGTGGGATATACTGATTTATAGTTCTTAGTATGGGTCAAGCTCCAAAAACACTGGATACTACATCAATGCATTATAAACTCCCTGCCTGGTAAATGCCCACATTTCTAAAGACCTTTACATGGTAATCCATGAAGTGCCTCTTTAATTCAACTGTTGAATTGGACCACCAGCAATAAAGTGGCCAAACATAAACCTATTCCCTGAACCTTCACTAAGCTCCATGTTTGACACACTTGTATTTGAATTGGAATAAAACACTTCAGGCTGATCAGACCGCACAAAAATAACAAGGCATAATAATTCCATGAATACACGAGAATGATTGGTCTCCAAAGGTATTTTTGTATGCAGTTTTACAGAAAATAAATATTTTAACATTGTGTGTTTGTTATTATTTTTTTGTCCATTACAGATTGAACCGCACATAATCTCAGTTACATTTCATTAGATAATGATTGTTGGGGCTCAGAACTGGCAAGAATGAAATTATTAAAACACCCCAAAGTGTGACTTATCCTAAACTAGGTCATAGGGTTGATATTAGGACTGTATCCTCCCAGTTTAATTCAAAGACTAAACCTACAACTTTCCTGGTCCGTCCCAATTAAACCTGAGCCGATACATCACTGTATTTCTTTAATACTCTATGCACAGGATTTCTCACTGCATGTGCAAAAAGAGGAACCCCCGACCACATGCAAAGGTAGTTGCAAAATAAAATGTTTGTGTGAACACACAGTGTAGAACAGAAGAATCTGACGCTGTCCAGTGAAAGCGTTCACCCAACCTGGAGAGACCGGTAAAAGAACAATAAACTAGTTTTACACCAAGGACAGATAGTGGAAATCACATTTTCTTCTACCCCAACTGATTAGTGTTTTTGAAGCTTCCTCAGTGGGTTGAGTTGCTCAGTTGTCATGGAGATGGTTTAGTTGTCCTCCATCCACTGACTAAAAGCTTTGGAAAGCTTCAGAGACAAGTGAGTGGACGAGGAATTGTATTCTCACACCACCCAATTGAAGCTTTTCTAAAATTCCACCTCCCTGGGTATGGTTTGACTTAACACCAGCCTTTTCCTCAGACATCATAATTTTATCATAAATTAAAAGGTTTTGTCTTTTGTTACAGTAGGTGGAAAATGATTGGACTATATGCAGGCAGCTGTTAGAAAACAACAATCAAAACTTACCTACCAAAATCTATTAAGGCCAGATCTGTTGCATTCTTCTTCCAAAAGTTACGGACAGAAAAGTAATCGCTAATCAGTTTCAAACCTTTGTTAATCAGTCATAAAAAGGATGAAGACTAGAACATGTATTTCCTGCAGAAAATGCTTGTGAATGCTGAAAAGCTAAATTGCTAAAGCTAAACTGAATCGCTGGCATAATTGAAGTAGAAGTGAAATAGTTGGAAAAGTGGGAATGGTTTTAATTAGTATAAATTTCATTAAAATGTTGAATGATAATTTTGATTCATCAAAAGTGGAACATTTCAAGGTTCTTTTTAGAAATAGTATAGTATATCCAAAAAAAGTGATAAAAAAAAGTAATTAGACATATTGTCTGTTGAAGGAAAAGTGATAAAAAGTCATTATCGTATGTCGAAAAAGGCATGTCATAGTATAGTATGTCGAAAAAAGTCATAAGAAGTAATAGTATACTATGTCTGAATAACGTCTTAGAATAGTATGTTGAAAAACGCCATAAAAACTCATAGTATAGTATGTTGCAAAAAAGTCCTAAAAGATAAGATAAGATAGACTTTATTAATGGGGAAATTTCTGTGCTAGAGCTCCTCAAAATATTTTTTTAACACAAATACACATTAAAAGACATAGGAGAAAAAATATACATGAAGTATAAGAAGTAGAAAAAAATAGAATTAGTTATAATATTTATAGTAATAAAAAAACCATATTTATACAATAAACACCCTGATATAAACAGACAGTATATAAACACAGATATACAGATGAATAGAAATGACCATGTCAATCATGTTTGCCCATGATTGATGCCAGCCTGGCTAACATCCTCCTCTCCCCCACCTCCTCTATGGTGTCCAGAGGGCAGACCAGAACAGAGCAAGCCCTCTTCACCTGTCTGTTTAGCCATAAAAAGTCATAATATAGTATGTTGATAAAAGTCATAGTATTGTATGTCAGAAAAAATGATAAAAAAGTCATAGTATAGCATGTCCAAAAGAAGTCAGAAAAAGTCATAGTATAGCATATCATAAAAAGTCAGAAAAAGTATTGTAAGTGATAAAATAAGTGTCGAAAAAGTCATTATAGTATGTCAAAAAAGCCATAACAAATCATAGTATTGTATGTCGAAAAAAGTCATCAAAAGTCATAGTATAGTAAGTCGAAAAAAGTCATAGAAAGGTAATAGTATAGTATGACTGAATAACGTCATAAAAAGTCGCAAAAGAAGTAATTAAGTATAGCATGTTGAAAAAAGCCATAAAAGTTGGCTAGTATGTCAGAAAAAGTGATAAAAAAGTAATAGTATAGTATGTCAAAAAAGTAATAGTATAGCATGTTGAAAAAAGCCATTAAAAGTCATAGTATAGCATGTCCAAAAGAAGTCATAAAAAGTCATAGTATAGCATGTCTAAAAAAGTCATAAAAAGTCATAGTATAGTATGTCTAAAAAAGTCATAAAAAGTCATAGTATAGTATGTCGAAAAAGTCATAAAAAGTCATAGTAAAGTATGTCGAAAAAGTCATAGTATAGTATGTCTAAAAAAAGTCAATAGTATAGTATGTCTAAAAAAGTCATAAAAAGTCATAGTATAGTATGTCAAAAAAGTCATAAAAAGTCATAGTATAGCATGTCTAAAAAAGTCATAAAAAGCCATAGTATAGTATGTCGAAAAAAATTATAAAAAGTCATAGTATAGCATGTCGAAAAATGTCATAAAAAGCCATTGTATAGTATGTTAAAAAAAGTCATAAAAAGTCATAGTATTGTATGTCAAAAAAGTCATAGTATAGAAAGTCAAAAAAAGTCATAGATAGGTAATGGTATAGTATGTGTGATGGTTGGGGTTGGCTGGCTGGGAGTTTTCTGTTTTGTTCACTATTCTCTATGTTGTTTCTCAGTTGGTTTTCTCTCCTCTCTGTTTTTCTGTTGGCCTGTCTCTCTCTCTGTGCCTACTCTGCTCTCCCCCTCCCACTGCTGCTGCCAGCTGATTGAGCGCACCTGGTTACCATCCCATCATCACTGTCTCCCGCTGCGTACACCTGCCTCTCATCTGCAATCAAGACCTGTATTTCTACCCCGGCTCAACAGACCAGCTCAGCTTGTTCGTTGCTCCGGTCACCCTGGTGAAACTCAAAGCTAACACTCTTTGAATCCTCTTGTTTTCTTATCTGTTGCCTACCCTCACTTACCTTTTGTGTCTTTTCTCCTCAGTCACCATCTCCATATCCAAACGTCATCTCCAGTCAGCTGGCTCCGCCTCACGGACCCCTCCCTCGGGACCCTGCTCCAGCCTCTCCTCGCTTCATCTGCTCTCCAGTCCCAGTGTCTCTCCCGCGGCTCCCCAGTCGCAGCTCCGCCCTCCAGTTTCTCTACCCTTCCCTTAGCCGCTTCCCCATTCCTGGCGTCTGCCTCCCCACTCCCCCTTTTTCCCCCAAATCCTTAATAAATCTTTTGTTGCGAGCTCTGCACTTGAGTCTGTTCTGTTTCCCCTCGTAACAGTACATCTGAATAACGTCATAGAATAGTATGTCGAAAAAATCATCAAAATTCATAGTATAGTATGTCGCATGTTGGAAAAAAGCCATAAAACGTCATAGTATAGCATGTCCAAAAAAAGCCATAAAAAGTCATAGTATAGTATGTTAAAAAAGTCATAGTATAGTAAGTCGAAAATAGTCATAGAAAAGTATAGTATGTCTGAATAACGTCATAGTATAGTATGTCATAAGAAGTCATAGTATATTGTGTCGAAAAGTCATATAAAGCATATAGTATATTATGTCTGAAGAACGTCATAGAATAGTATGTTGAAAAAAATCATCAAAAGTCAAAGTATATTATGTCGAAAAAGCCATAGTATAGAAAGTCAAAAAAAGTAATATAAAGGTAATAGTATAGTATGTCTGAATAACGTCATAGAATAGTATATAGCAAAAGAAGTAATAGTATAGCATGTTAAAAAACATACTATCAAAAGTCAAAGTATAGTGTGTCAAAAAAAACATAAAAAGTCATAGTATAGTATGTCAAAAACGGCATAAAAAGTTGTATCGAATGTCGAAAAAATTCATAGTATAGTATGTCGCATGTTGGAAAAAAGCCATAAAACGTCATAGTATAGCATGTCCAAAAAAAGCCATAAAAAGTCATAGTATAGTAAGTCGAAAAAAATCATCAAAAGTATAGTATGTCTGAATAACGTCATAGTATAGTATGTCATAAGAAGTCATAGTATATTGTGTCGAAAAAAGTCATCAAAAGTCAAAGTATATTATGTCGAAAAAAGCCATAGTATAGAAAGTCAAAAAAAGTGATATAAAGGTAATAGTATAGTATGTCTGAATAACGTCATAGAATAGTATATAGCAAAAGAAGTAATAGTATAGCATGTCAAAAAACATACTATCAAAAGTCAAAGTATAGTGTGTCAAAAAAAACATAAAAAGTCATAGTATAGTATGTCAAAAACGGCATAAAAAGTCGTATCGAATGTTGAAAAAATTCATAGTATAGTATGTCGCATGTTGGAAAAAAGCCATAAAACGTCATAGTATAGCATGTTCAAAAAAAGCCATAAAAAGTCATAGTATAGTATGTCAAAAAAGTCCTAGTATAGTAAGTCAAAAATAGTCATAGAAAAGTATAGTATGTCTGAATAACGTCATAGTATAGTATGTCATAAGAAGTCATAGTATATTGTGTCGAAAAAAGTCATATAAAGCTAATAGTATATTATGTCTGAAGAACGTCATAGAATAGTATGTTGAAAAAAGTCATCAAAAGTCAAAGTATATTATGTCGAAAAAGCCATAGTATAGAAAGTCAAAAAAAGTAATATAAAGGTTATAGTATGTCTGAATAACGTCATAGAATAATATATAGCAAAAGAAGTAATAGTATAGCATGTTAAAAAACATACTATCAAAAGTCAAAGTATAGTGTGTCAAAAAAAACATAAAAAGTCATAGTATAGTATGTCAAAAACTGCATAAAAAGTCGTATCGAATGTTGAAAAAATTCATAGTATAGTATGTCGCATGTCCAAAAAAAGCCATAAAAAGTTATAGTATAGTATGTCAAAAAAGTCATGGTATAGTAAGTCGAAAATAGTCATAGAAAAGTATAGTATGTCTGAATAACGTCATAGTATAGTATGTCATAAGAAGTCATAGTATATTGTGTCGAAAAAAGTCATATAAAGCTAATAGTATATTATGTCTGAAGAATGTCATAGAATAGTATGTTGAAAAAAGTCATCAAAAGTCAAAGTATATTATGTCGAAAAAAGCCATAGTATAGAAAATCAAAAAAGCCATAGTATAGAAAGTCAAAAAAAAGTAATATAAAGGTAATAGTATTGTATGTCTGAATAACGTCATAGAATAGTATATAGCGAAAGAAGTAATAGTATAGCATGTTAAAAAACATACTATCAAAAGTCAAATAGTGTAATAGTGTGTCAAAAAAAACATAAAAAGTCATAGTATAGTATGTCAAAAATGGCATAAAAAGTCGTATCGAATGTCGAAAAAAGTCATAGTATAGTAAGTCAAAAAAAGTCATAGAAAGGTAATAGTATAGTATGACTGAATAACGTCATAAAAAGTCGCAAAAGAAGTAATAGTATAGCATGTTGAAAAAAGCCATAAAAGTCGGCTAGTATGTCAGAAAAAAAGTGATAAAAAAGTCATAGTATAGTATGTCAAAAAAGCAATAGT
>NC_041336.1:33197385-33214885 GCF_004354835.1 Perca flavescens
CCAACTTTACTTGCTGCTGGGTCTGTAAATAAATGCAAGGATCTGATTGAAGCTGCCAAGACCTGGGACCAGTCTACTGTAGTTTAGTCAACCAATCACCAGCCAAGCAAGTCAATGACTTCCAACACAATGACAACCATTCATTTCTCCCACATCCTGTTCTCAGAGTTTTAGTTAGTGAACAATGGTCACCTGGGAACCAACGGTCGGTTGTTCCTACGAAAGTTATTGTGAAAAAGACCATTACTTGTTAGCCCACATGCCTATAACTGGTAAGGATTTAGATATACAGATATACTTAATGTTTTCTATTTGATTTGGGATTTAAGTTAATGGTTTATTTGTAACTTAGTTTTAGGATCATACACATTATTTACTTTGTACTTATATCATTTCAGAACCACACCTCAATGTAGGCATCCACATACTGTTGGAGAAATGAGCGTGTGTTGATTGTGAGGCAATAAAGGATAATTAAGAAGTGACACTTGTCTGGTTCTTATCGGACCCCCTTCAGTGGACTCGGATTCACTACTAACCAGTCAGTTACCGGTACATGGGTAGCGCCATCGTGCACCCATATTTTTAGTTATAGTAAAGGTCACCTTATGAGTTTTCCACCACAAATTGATGCATAGGCTGTATAAGTGAAGCCAAAACATCTGGATCACACCCTGGTGGCTGGCTGCAGTATAAGCCATAAGCCCCGCCCCCTCCACGTTAGTGGATGGGGCATCGGCCAAACTAAATAATACCGCCCGATCGCTACTGAGCTGACTCCGACTCCAAAAGTGAAAGATGGCAACGCCCGTACCTGGGAGATTTTGACTTTACTTTTGTACAGTGGGAGGAAGTGGAGACGCATCGTCTATCTTTAGATACAAGTCTGTGGTTTAAACCAGCAAAATCTGCAGCTCCATCTGACAGTAAACTGGTTCAGTCGGAGTAGATCCAACATGTCGTGGGGAGCCCTGGTGGCTGAGGCGTTACAGCATCCGACTGGAGATCTCCCCCCTCCACCCCACAAACACTTTCAAAAATAGTGTTTGAAATTCACATTTGCATTATCTGTGATATCGGTTATGCAAGGAATTAAACAGGTACAGTAGCAGCGTCGGGTACGCAGAATCAAACGTCTAACTGCGTGTCAATCACTGCTCATGCACACGCATTCATTCTCCCTTGTGGGGGGAGGGGCTTAGGAGGCCGTTTTGGGCTTAAGCGGAAAGGGGGGGGAGGGACTGAGAAGTTGTCGACCTTTAAAGATGTCGTGTGGGGTTTACATTAACCAACATTGTGTGCATTCTTGAGCTCTAAAAAAAAGCTCTTCTCATGAATGCAAAGTCTGCATTGTTTACAGTCATGTGTGCTGCCTTTGCGGAGTATCTTTGCATTACAGACTATCTTGGCGTGCTACGGTCACCTGTAGATCAGTGGAGGAGTGGGACCTCAGCGGTGGGACTGTGTATCGTGTCTGTGCTCCACAGCGCTACTAAAGGACAACAACTATAACAGGGAACCTTTAAATTAGGGATTATGGAAAAACAAAGAACTGAAACGTGGATTTAAAAGAGGATCATGTTTGCTGCACACAGAATACCCTATCCATCAACCTTTAGGTTTTGTGTTTTTAAATTTGAATTGAATCTATTTTACCTCAATCTGTGTTCCATTTCTATGACAGTGTTTGAGTTGTTGTAGTTCTGTGCACCTGGCACTGCTCACCTGTTTAAAGGAGATTATCAGTAACATGTTTGTGTTGGTTTCTCTTCTGCATTCTTCTGAAGCAGCGTTCAGTTTTTATGCTCCACACATCTGGAACAAACTCCCAGAAAACTGTAGGTCCGCTGCAACTCAGTTCTTTTAAATCTAAGCTAAAGACCTATCTTTTTGATGTTGCTTTTTCTTTAAATAATCTATTTTATTAACTTTAATTTCTTATACTGCACTATAACTTTTATTCTTATACTGCACTATCAATTTTATTCTTGTCTTTTAATGTTTTTAATTTGTTTATTCATGTTTTTAAATTGTTTTTAATTGTCTTCTAACTGCTCTTTAATGTTTTATGTAAAGCACTTTGAATTGCCCGGTTGCTGAAATGTGCTATACAAATAAAGTTGCCTTGCCTTGCATCACACAAGAATAAAAAGATGACAAATGTGAACTTCAACATTTTTTTTTTTACTCTGAATGGGAACCGGTTTCATCATATTGGTAACAGTTCAATTCTGATCAGATGCTAGAATTACTACACAGCCTACATTACACATTACATCACAGACTTTATGAAAACAATCAAATCTTCTTCCATGGAGTAGCACTATACAAAAAGAAAGAAAAACTAATTCTCACTTGCTCGTTCATGTGAAAACAGTTCTTGTTAGGAGATCCCATTCATGTTATAAAATTATATTTTTCATGTTATATACATTTTGTTGTAACTACACACCGACTAATTCCGTTTTAAGAACAAACCTTTCTCTTGTTATATCACAAAACGTTACCGTTATTCCACAAAAACGATTTTCTTTGAAACAAGAACGGTTTCTTCTTATTACATGATAAGTTGTTCTAAGTAGAAGCTATATGTCATCATAACAAGAAAAATATGTTGTTATAATGCGAAAAAGGATCTAGTGGAAACAAGAAAAAGTTCTCGTTATAACGAGCAAATAAACTGAGCAAATATTTGTTTTCGTGATGCCAGCAATACTCTCAAAGCTGTCGGCTCAGGTTGGTGAGTCAGGGATCCTTGCGGGGTGCAGGTTTCTGTACCTGAAGATCTCTACTCCATGGTATATGATTAAAAAGCACTAATGATTGTGTGATTGTGTGTGTGTGTTTGACATTATTCACAGTTGATTGGCACCATGTTTGCAGCAGCTTCAGTTCTGAAAATGTCCCGAGCTGCTGATGCAGACAGATATTTCTGCTGCTCTCCTGTCTCTGGCTTGTCTCTCCTGGACTGTAGAAAGAGATGTTCCGATACCAGTGTCAGAAAATCCCCCAATGCCGCCTAAAATGCTGGTATCGCTATCGGCAAGGACTGGAGTTTACGCACCGATCCAACACCACGTAATTTAGCCCCGAAGAAAACCTACTTTAAAAGTAGTTTATATATGTTCTTTTTCCGTTATGGCTGTCAAACTGGATAATGAAAGACGGTTCTGCGGCGTTTATGGTTTGTTCACGTTTCACAACCATAGCAATCATATCGCATCCATTCGGCGTTAGTAGTATACAGCTGTTAAAACATAATAAAATAGAAGTATTTTTAACACGCTGGTGTCGGATCGGTACTCTGTATTGGCCGATACGCGGGAAGGAAAAAAATGGTATCGGAACATCTCTAACTGTAGGATGGCAGTTGAGATGAGATGGTCCCCCCCGAGTCGATCCAGCTGGCTCTGCTACAGTCCTGTCCTGCCGTGGCTGAGGGGGGGGCGTCGAAACAACAAGGCACTGGTAGACTGATGCTGCGGGAGGAGGGGAGGGACAGACCACGTCCACCACCTCCTCCAGTGTCCTGGTGTACAATCCAGCTGATATCTGCCGTCCCATGGCCACTCGGGAAGAAGAGCCCCCCGCCTGCCATCGTGTCCTGTGGGGGCGGTGAGAGGATGTGAGGTGGAGATCAGTCCGTCGGGCCTGAGACTGAGCGTGGATGTGCAACCCAAACATTAACACTAAAAGTCTGTATCCCTGAAGATTGCTTAAATGAGATTTGGCACACAGTGGTACTACATTACTGGGTGGGTGGGGGAGGGTGGGGGTAGAGATAAACTGATCACAGTGTCCAGCAGTCTTCTGGATCCACACTTCACAATGTGACGGATCTCTGAAATGGAGTACCTGGCATCAAACAACAAACACAGAATATTAGAAACAATCCCACAATGACCAGCAAGATAACACTAAAACTTTCTCTGGGATGTTTGGAAAAAGGAGCGGAGCTAGACCATAATAGAAACGCCCAACAACCTCTGTACATCATTTGGGAAAATCATGATAGTTGCCAAGGGAAACAATCATCCTGTAGGGCCAACATCCTGATTTGCCCGTCCAGTCAGAGTGACCGAAGGGGGGAATTTAAAACCATAAAAGATTAAGGGCTTTGAGAAAAACATTTGGGGCTGGAGCCCCAAAACTCCCCCCAAGCTCCGCCCCTGTCTGGAAACACTTGTACCTGTGCAAAAAGGTTTAATCTGATGGATGCTCCGGACATGATCTGTTCACTTCAAACCACTCATCGATACAGCTGGGGGGGGGGTGAAGCAAAGAAGAAGAGATGAATCATGTAAATGTCTTTTCATAACACATACAGTATTTGATATAGTTTTTATATATATATATATATATATATATTAATCTTTTTAGCACAAGTTGCCCTCTTTATTTCTTTCTGTGCTGCGTTGGAGGGAAAGAAATAAAGTGATGCAGCCAAAACGCAGCTTCCTACCCATAGAAATCAAATGGTTCCTACCCTTTGTGGTAGATGCAGAGGCAGGGCAGGCGAGCGATGGTGTCTCCCTGGACCAGCTCCTCCAGGCAGATTGCACATTCCCCTGTATTCTTGGTCAGGACGTCCTCTGTGAGACAGCAGACACATCACACCACCGGCATCAGTAAAGATTATATTATAACCAAACTAGAGCCCGACCGATATATCGGCAGCTGATATTAGGCATATTCCAAACTAATTGGTATCAGCATTTACAGTGGGGGAAATAAGTATTTGACCCCTTGCTGATTTTGCAGGTTTGCCCACTTACAAAGAATGCAAAAATCTACAATTTTAATCATATGTACATTCTAACAGTGAAAGACAGAATCCCAAAGAAAATTCCAGAAAATCACATCATATGAATTTATTAAAATTGATAACCATCTGATGAGGAAAAACAAGTATTTGACCCCCTGGACAAACAGCATGTTAATATTTTGTAGAAAAGCCATTATTGGCCAGCACAGATGTCAAACTGTTTTTATAGTTGGTGACAAGGTTTGTGCACATTTCGGCAGGGATGTTGGCCCACTCCTCCCTGCAGACAGCCTCCAAATCATTCAGGTTCTGAGGTTGTCGCCTGGCAACTCGAATTTTAAGCTCCCTCCAAAGATTTTCAATCGGATTCAGGTCTGGAGACTGGCTAGGCCACTCCAGAACCTTGATGTGCTTCTTCTTCAGCCACTCTTTTGTTGCTTTGGCGGTGTGCTTAGGGTCGTTGTCGTGCTGAAACACCCATCCTCGACCCATCTTCAGCTCTCTCACTGAGGGAAGGAGATGTCGGTCCAAAATTCCACGATACATGGCCCCGTCCATCCTCCCCTCAATACGATGGAGTTGTCCCGTCCCCTTGGCTGAAAAGCACCCCCAAAGCATGATGTTGCCACCACCATGCTTGACGGTGGGGATGGTGTTCTTTGGGTTGTACTCAGTGTTCTTTGCCCTCCAAACACGACGAGTTGAGTTGAGGCCAAAAAGTTCTATTTTAGTCTCATCTGACCACATCACCTTCTTCCAGGCCTCTTCTGAGTCGTCCAGGTGGTGAATGGCGAACTTCATGCGGGCCTGTACATGTTTCTTCTTGAGCAGGGGGACCTTGCGTGCGCTGCAGGATTTCAATCCATGACAGCGTAGTGTGTTACCAACCGTTTCTTTTGTAACTGTGGTCCCAGCTGCCTTCAGTTGATTCATCAGTTCCCCCCTTGTGGTTTTGGGATGATTCCTCACCGTTCGCATGATCAGGGACACCCCACGAGGCAAGATCTTGGCCCAGACCGAGGGAGGTTGGCGGTGGTGTGGTGCTTCTTCCATTTCCTGATAACTGCACCGACAGTTGATCTTTTCTCTCCAAGTTGCTTTCCGATTCTCTTGTAGCCCATCCCAGCCTTGTGCAGATCAACAATCTTGTCCCTGATGTCCGTAGAAAGCTCTTTGGTCTTGCCCATGGTGGTGATGTTGGATGCTGGTTGTTTGGGTGTTGACAGGTGTCTTTTATACAGGTAACGAGGTGAGGCAGGTGTATTTGATGTAGATAATTGGTTCGGATTGGGGCTGTGTCTTAAAGAAAGACTAACTGGCTTGTAGGAGCCAGAATACTTGCCGTTTGTCCAGGGGGTCAAATACTTGTTTTTCCTCATCAGATGGTTATCAATTTTAATAAATTCATATGATGTGATTTTCTGGAATTTTCTTTGGGATTCTGTCTTTCACTGTTAGAATGTACATATGATTACAATTGTAGATTTTTGCATTCTTTGTAAGTGGGCAAACCTGCAAAATCAGCAAGGGGTCAAATACTTATTTCCCCCACTGTATAATGGCCGATAAATTAATATTTAAAAAATAAAATCAGATGAAACCCCCTTCAACCATGTTCTGAGTGTTGGCGTTGCATAGTTTTTCCACCAGAGGATGCTCTACAACCTCCCTGTTGGCTACACTCGTGTTTAACCCTTTAAGTTTCATATCTTAAGTTTGTATTTTTATACATTTTATTTATCAGAACTTTAATTTTGATCATTTGTTCTGTTGTGACAACTGCATTATATTTTTTTGAGGACTATATATATATAGATAGATAGATAGAGGCCGATATATCGGAATATCGGATTTTTAAATTGCCAAATATTTGTATCGATATCAACCTTAAAAATCCTTTATTGGTCGGGCTCTAAACCAAACACTTCTGCCATTCCACCATTTATTCTTACCTAAAATAACATGAGATCTTCTTACAAAGTCCAATTGGGTTACATAGAAAGAAACATGGTATATATGCTACATGTTTATGTACATTTGACCCTCACTTGTCTCACTGGGTTTCTATTGATTATTTATACAATAAATGTATAGAGGTATATTGCTTTAAAGTCAGTGTTACACGGTTATCTACTGCTGATGTCATCTTTGGTAGTGCACTTTATGGTTTGGATAAGACTAGCAATGTTTTTATCACGCTTTTTTATATAATCAAAACCTTTAGGGATCTTTGTTCTTTTATTTAGTTTGATTTGATTTATTTGAAAAAATGTTATCAATTATCAGATTCTTATTTACTTGTGAATATGGTTACTCAAAAACCCAGCATCGAGCTGGCTCTACTTTCCTGCTCTACTTTAAATATCATATCTGCCTCGAGGGCAGAGCGGAGGTTGAGGAAAACCCACAAGGTCAATCCAAACAGTTTATTTTAGTTTTTGGTTTTTCTTCCTCTCTTTTCTTTTCAGTATTTTAGTTTATTTCTATTTTAATTGGGTTATGCACTGTAGAGTGACCAGATTAAGCCCCTCTGAGTTTTTTTTTAATCTCTCCATAAATATAGTGTGTGTGTGTTTTGCACTGGTCCGACTCTAAAGTGGAAGTCAGCGTATGCACCATTAAAGCCATCACCTGCAAAGCACACAGTCATTAGAACTGGCCTTATGTAACAGTGGATTAACCCACATAGGCCCGGAAAAGCTAGTTATTATGGGCTGCAGCACATGGCATGCAACTCAGCTGAGGGGAAAACCTCTTTAATGTACCGACAGCGCCAGTCACACCGTCCGAGACAGACAGAAAGAGACCCGACAGTAACGCTGATGTGCTATGGAAGGTTGGGTTTCGTTACCAAGCATTATGGTGCGAGTTCACGTGATGCACACTGGCACAAAAACACTTTTTTCCAATTCACAATTATTACAAAAGGAACACTGTGAAGACATTTGTCTGAGCGTCAAACACTCCAAAATGCCTCTGTGTATTGTCAGAATTTGAACCATTTGGTCCAATAAAATGTGGTAAGTCTAGAGGAGCCGTAGGTTATTTTTTTATGCCATTTATGTGTGCAGGGAGTCAGCTGGCTGGGCCAAAGAAAGTCTGTAACGCAATCAACCGGTACTGCCTGTGAACAACTTTCATTGGAATGAATGGGGTGCCATCCTGTAATGTGCTTTTTCCACCTATCATCAGAAATCAGAAAAGGATTTATTACCACAGTAAGTTACACCTACGTGGAATTTGTGTGAATTGTGCATACATACACAAACAAACATTTAACATTAATAAGAAGTAAACAATAAATACAGAAAAAGAAACAAATATATACAACAGCTGTTTAGCATAATAAAAAAGGAGGCGGAATGGGTTGAGTGCAGAATGCAAAAAAAATGATATATGTATATATTTTGTTTCCTTGTGGCCCTGTAGCAAATGTTCCAATGTTCGGGAGTTAGGATGTAGTTAGCCTAGCTTAGCATAAAGACTGGAGGCCAGGGGAGGGGATGACAGGTGTGTTTATTAACTTGGGACAGAGCCATGCTATCTGTCTCCTCCTGTTTCCAGTCCTTAAGCTAAACAAGGCGAATCCCTTCCTGAGATTGACAGTAATACCATCTCACTCGCAGAAAGAAAGCAAATACACATATTGTCGTGTAGAATGTCCACACTGTAACGAGCAACCAGCTTCTCAGTCATAACGTTTAGGTGACTCCATGCTTATGAAGGTGATAGAAATCATTGTGCAGGTAAGGTGATCGGTTTCCCACGGACCCCCTTGACGGCTATCTTTGACCAGCAAGTACTCCATGAGGCCCGTTCTAGATTAGACTTTACAAATCCCCCCCCCGCCTTCACTTTTAGTTTGAAACTCTCCCCTCAGACCACAGATTCAGAGTACTACTTTTCAAAAGCAATAGGAGTAAAAACTCCTTTGTTCCCTGTGCAATAAGGCTTAATTTAGATTTTATTTTAGAGACTGCTGCTGTAGTATGGTGTCAAATTATTTTCTGTGAATTGTATGCAAAAACCCTGTTTTTACTGTGTTGTCTTTTCGTTTGACGTGTTTTTTTTTTTAAT
The DNA here is from genome assembly GCF_004354835.1 of Perca flavescens. Taxonomy (NCBI): domain Eukaryota; kingdom Metazoa; phylum Chordata; class Actinopteri; order Perciformes; family Percidae; genus Perca; species Perca flavescens. The sequence continues at coordinate 33,206,228 of NC_041336.1, forward strand.
CTTGCACTCCTGACTGCCGATCAAGTTTCCCATCTGGGATAATAAAGTGACTGAACTGAAATGGCCGTGAACGTGATAGGACACAGAGATGTGGGCTTGTTTGTTGTTTCAAGCTGTGGGTTTTTTTTTTTAGCTTTTTGTATTAGTTGGTCTACAGCCTAGGTCAATGACGTTGGACTTTCTTGGCATTCCATTTTGTCATTTGATTGTTTAACTTTTTTTTACAAAAAGCTTAATATACAACAGAGTTCCCCTTCCCTGCCTGAGGCTAGACCTACACTGCTACGGTTTGGTTTAAAAAACAAAAATCTTTCGCTACGTTTACGCATCGCGTCCACACTACCCCGACATTACCGAGTCCCTAAAACGGAGACATTTGGAAACAGTGGTGGCCCTGTTTTGGTTTGACAACTCCAGGGTTCCTTTGTAGTCTGGACGGGCACAAACGGAAACTTTGGAAACGACGACACACGTCGGTCAGTCTTATCGGTTAGGCAGGCTTACGTACCTTTCAGGAACAGTTCCACCTCGTCGGTGCTACAAGCTAATAAAATCCCTGCTCTTACTTCTCACCATTGTTGTTCTTTCTGGATTTTCACCTTCTACAGCCAGGATTTTCAACCCCAGGGCAGAATTTATAAATCCAAGATAACCGATAAAGCGAGACTTGACCTAGTCTAATCTGTGCAGCCTGGTTTGGTGCGTTTCACGAAGGCCGAGCTAGGCTGGGGAGGAGCGGCTATAGGTCGAGCCGGGCTGAAGTAATTTGGATAGATACGCGTTCACGGCTTTACTTAACAGACCGCGAGGTCGATGACAGATTTACTGATGCTCAAATGGAGAATACGCATTGTTCATACTTTATACAGAGTGAGCAGCAGCTTCTTGTGGAAGCATGATGACGTGAAACACATTTGTAAAATAGAAACACGGCCGCTGTAACGAAACGGCGAGAGAAAGCCTGGCAGACGATCGCGGACCGACTGAATGCGTAGGTAGCCTAAATATATACATTTACGGACTACTGCTCTGATTTGAAACGGTCATAATCATACAAGGATTAAGGATTAGGCTACTAATCATTTGCACAAATTCACTGTTGTACTCTTTGCCTTAAAAGTAAGCAGAAGATAATGTTACTCAGGAAATGTACCATGAAGATACATTTTCTACAACGCTAGAATATGATGCAGAAATATCTCTTTCACTCGGTTTCTCCCCCTCTCTCTCTCATGGGCTAAAATATAAATGACCTAAGTCATATCAACTTCCACTGCTCGCTTTTAATGCAAAGTGTACAACGAAAATGACAAGTGACTCATTGAATGGTTTCAGTTAAGAGCAGTAGTTCGTAAATGTATATTTTTAGACTAGCCTATCATTCAGTTGGTCTGCTATTATGTTGTAATTATGCTGTTTTTTTTATATAGAGGACGAGCTTCATTCACTACATATTATATGCTTTGCTCCCTGGTATATATGGACATAGAAAATAAAGACACTGAAGAAACTAGACTCTAAAATCTAGAAACTATAAAGATAATTAAGTGATAAATGAGGTCAAAAACCATCAGGGTGTCCTCTACCTGTTGTTCACATGAATGTACAGTAGTCTACACTTCAGTGAACTAAGACTAGAATTAAGGAGGATTGTACAATTAGAGAATTTAGGTTTTATAATTGTACAATCCTCCCAAATTATAGTCCCACTTTACTGGACAAACACACAAATTGCCTGCTAAGAATGCCAATTTATTGAATCCTTTATTGTTGAAGAATACAAAAAAAATGAATCAACTAAAATAACTGAAGGTGCATTGGTCAACTATAGAAACACACATGTACAGCACTTTATATATTGCCATTAATAACAGACTTCATTTACACATTTGGCAACTTTATCAGCCTTTTCTAATTATTTTAACAACTACCATAATATATTCATCAAACTTCTAACAACAATATGAACAGCAGTCTTCATACAGCATTATAACAGTAACAAGGACTGTCGCGTGAATAATTATAAAAAAATAATGGTCACAACTTTAAATAATAACAGTACTTAAATGGACAGCAATATGCACATGTATTTTAATGCAGGCTAATAACAATAGGGTAAAACCACTGCAGGGTGATCAGAAAAGGCTCCAGGATTAATAAATCCTGGCTGTTAGCCTGGTCAAGAGCAGGCTAGCTGTACAGAATAAATCTCCATGGTAACTTAGGTGCCTCTGCTTTTGTGAAACCGAGTCGAGGCTAAATTGAGCAGGATAACTGGGAAATCCCGGCTTAATCCCTTATCTTGGTTTTGTGAAATAACCCTCAGAGTCAGACAATCTGCTTCCTGTTTACACGCACGTGCCCAGTGTATGAGAATGGTCATGTGATACGTGTTGTCAGTTAGTTAGTACTGCTACTGGAGATAAAACAGAGATGTTTTTAGTCTCAAAAGGCCGCTTGGAAATGAAAAACGTAGTAGTGCAGATGTAGCCTTAAAGAGTTACCATCATGAATGAAAATCATAAATCTGTGCATTCAGGCTGAAAATATTGACGCCGCTTCCTTTATGAAAAACATTTTGGCAACCCTAATAAATAGCCAGACAACAGTTGAAAACCTGACCTCTGTAAAGACCCCGGCAGGAAGGATCAGGGATCAGCAGAGAGCAGCGTTTACTGCTGCAGGTTAGGCTGTGACAGTATCATCAGGCCGTTTCACAGCAGGTTATAAATCTGAAACGGGGTCAGGACCCATCTCGGCCTCTAGAGTGCAGTTCTATGGAAACACACATAGAGCTGTGCTGTTATGTACACATGGCAGCTGCTGTTTGTGTCTGTGTGATGAACCCGCGGTGGATTAATTCAGGGACAGGAGGTTTATGTGTGTGAAAATAAACAGCGTTTTAAGGCCAAACCACGAGTGGTACTGACTTGAGCTGTGGGGAGTTTTCACCTGTGTCGCTCCCCCGTTTCTGCTCTGCTGTAGTGTCAATCATCATCAAATTGTGTCAATGACAAGTGAGAAGGCTTGGGTGGCAGAAATACATGTTACTCCAGTATTTCCCGGGACCCGGGAATTATCCCATCGTTTATCTTCTATATTCATTCTACAGCGCGCAATGTCATAAACTGTACGGTTGTGAGTCCATGAACAAGGCAGCTGTCTGTGGCTAGTTCACGGGTGTAACAACACGCTAACGTGCTGACAGAGTCTGTGCTTTTAGCTGAGCTGGACCAGAGAATATTCATTTAAAACAGTTGGATGAGGCTGTTTTGCCCTAATTGCTCGCTGTGTTGTAATGTAGCGTTTTATGTGGAGTGAGCACCGCGCCAGACTGACCGTAAATGCTACATTGCTTCCAAGGAACACAAGAGGAGTAACACGTGAACTAGCTTTAAAAGTTTCTTTTTAAATAATAGCTATGCGGTGGATCCAATTCATGCCAAACGGAAGAGAGCTTCATGTGAATTTCAAAATGTATGTAAATTGAGAACGGAATTTGGAGTGGAGGTAGCAATATAAGATTAGACTAGAAGAAACAAACATTGATCAGTGTGATGTTGATGGCAAAAAGAGAGAAAGACTTGACAGCTGATATATTGCACAAGCTGCTGAGTGTGTGTGTGTGTGTTATAGTGGAGGGTAGTCCTTGGCTTGCTAAAAAAAACAACCAAGGAACATAAACATGCTGATTATAGATCTTCAGGGTCATATGAGTCAATGTGTCTGTGTGTGTGTGTGTGTGTCTGATTATCTTATTAGAATGGCCACAAACACCACTGAGTTAACATGAAGTTGCTTATCTTTACACCAAAACTCCCAATTCAATGACAGTTGAAAGGACTTTGTCTCATCAGGGGACATGTCCATAGCAATGGCAAGAGACATGTTGGACACAAAAATACATGAAACAAGATGCTACAGTACATTTTACAGTAGGATTTTGATGATTAACTGTTTAACCGTTAACCAACAATAAGAACTTTGACCTATTCAAACTAAGAGTTACGAATTCAACCTGAGTTTGGTTTTCATGCGTGATCAAGTTACTCAAGAAGTTAATATTGATAAGAGGATATCACCTGCCGCAGATATTACCCAGTGAAAGTGACTGTCAGGGTCGGCTAACAACGAGAAGCTGCTAGCTGAATGTTTTGCCCGCTGATCTTTGCTACTGATAAAGAGAGGGTTAGTGAGTTGGAGTTTGGCAAAGATGTCAATTTATTTTTCCAACCTGGATGTCAGAAAAAGGAATTCCTATGTGGCAGCTGAGGGCAAGAGAGTTCACTACGGACATATGTCTGACCGAACCAGCAACACACACACATACACAACGGTGGAAGAAGTCTTCAGAAGTAAGTAATAGTCCTGGATTGAAAAATCCTCATTATTTTAGAAAAAGAGTTAAAAGGGTAAAAAAAAAAAAAAAGCTTCAAAAGCATCAAAAAGAGTGTTTAAAGCGTCAAAAGAAAGAAGGGTGGAAACATTTGTGTGTTTAATGGTCTGATCATTTCAGCTGGACTTGTAGGCCGTTATGTTGTTGGCTAGTTTCATTTAGAATCAAACTTTTTATTTTATATTAATTTTATAAACTCCATGTGTTTTGTATGCAGAAATCTTAATGTGTAAAGTAACTAGTAACTAAAGCTGTAACAGATGAATGCAGTGGAGTAAAAAGTACAATATTTCTCTCTTACATGTAGCGGAGTAGAAGTAGAAAGTGGCATGAAGAGAAAAGACTCAAGTGAAGTGCAAGTACCTTTAACATTTGTACAGTAGTTGTACTTAGTTACATTCCACCACTGCACACACTGTACACCAACTCTTAAAAACTAGCAGGGTCTGTGAACACAGACACAAGATTTCAAATCAATGAGACAATCTAGGAAGCTGAAAGGGAAATGTGGAGGAGAGTGTGTGGAAGTGACATGTTGTTAGACATGTGTGTATATGTATGTTCAGAGCCCATGCAGAGCAGTGGGTCATACTGCACAGAGGAATAACAAACTCAATACATTTTCTCAAACACAGATCACATGCTCATTCTCCTCGAAGGTTTTCAGTCAAGACAAATGTTTCACTGCCGTTACGTTTCTATTCAGACACAGGAATCCTACAATTATACAGGAAGTTGTATCAGATACTACTTTATTCATTGTCACTAGGGGTGTGCAAAAAATTCGATTCACATTCGAATCGCGATTCAAGCTCTACCGATTCATAATAGAGTCATAGAATTCCAAAAATCTATTCATATTTTTAATAAATAAAAAAAATAAAAAATATATATGTTTTTATTGTAGGTCTACTGCAATCACATGGGAAAAGTAACTACATACTGTGAAACGTTTTTTTTCTTTTGTTTCTTTAAAAATTGAGGATCGTTTATGAATTGAATCTTGAGCCTAAAAATCGATATTGATTCCTGACATTTTCTGAATCGTGCACCCCTACTATCTACTGTAGTTGCATCTATCTATAAAAATAATATTGATACAAGTTATTTTTTTGAGCCGTCTTCGAACACCTTAGGAAGGTGTTGAATTTCCTTGTTACGCCATGAAAAAGGAAGTGGTTCGTAACTACAATGTTCTAGGGCTGCCACCTCTTAGTCGATTAGTCGACTAATCGGTCGTTTTGGTCTTAGTCGACTAAGATTTCTTTAGTCGATTAGTCATTTTTTATGCTTATTCATGCTTAATTACTTATTTCCAAGAAACTTCTGAGCACATTTATGGTAAACACAAGATTTAAAGTGGTGCTTTTGCAGGATTCATTGTGGAGAAACTCAGTTTTACAGATGGTTAATTAACTACATTTATATTGTGCTTTTCTAGTCTTAACCACCTCTCAAAGCGCACAGCTCTGTCAATTAAATCAACTAATCGATTAGTCGACAAAATTGTATAAGTGTTAGTCGACTAAGAATTTCTTTAGTCCAGGACAGCCCAATCGGCTCCAAATTTCCCGGCCTGAAGGCATCTACATGCCAAAATTGAGTCAGTCATAGCGCCACCTACAGGCAACAGGAAGTCCGCCTTGCTTGCCCTTGGGGGAATTACTGGAATTGTTGGGTCTTTGACCTAGAGTGTGGTCTAGACCTACTCTATCTGTAAAGTGTCTTGAGATAACTCTTGTTATGAATTGATACTATAAATAAAATGTAATTGAATATGATAAACATCATCCGATAAACATGAAACTCACATTGTGTGGTCTACACTAAATATTGAGCAATATAATACATGTTTAGTGCGTATTGTCTAATGCCAAATAGCGGACACAGGAAGTGATCCAAAATTTGCAACACATCCTCTCCGAGGGCCCGTTCATTGCTGCTTGCAGCTTTGATTTATACCTATATTTTAACTTCTGCACTATTTCATTTACTTGTGTGAATTTTCTTTTTGTACATATTGTAGAAATATAGTGCAAAGAATTCCAAAGTAAAGTCAGATAAGGTTAAAAAGTGAAATTAGGTTAAAAAGACTGTAGTACACTCAACACAGTATGAACATAAATAAGTAAAGTGTGAATATTAGCAGCAGCAGTAAATAACAGATATTGCACATGTAACTAAATCATTGCACCATGTAATTAGGTTTGTGTCCCTTTGTGAAATTTTTGCATCTTTCACATCATTTGTTATATTGATATGGAAAAGCTAGAGCAGATAATAAACAAATAACCCTGGAAAAGCTTAAAGACAGAACTTGCTAAAGAAGTCCACTGGTGACCAACTACAGGCATTAGATCTGAGAAAAGTCTTTTAGTTACATTGATTTGTTTTAGGTGCTGCCCAAAACGGCTCGGGTGCTGCACCTAAACCCCTATAACGGACGGGGAAACCCTGAATTGCATCTTGCACAGTGCCGATTTCTGTGGATGTGCACAAACGTGTTCTGCATAGGCTGTAATTAATTATGCTGACTCAGCATTGCACTGCCAGACTCATGATGGACAGTTTGAAAAATCTAAATCAATAGAGCAGAACCACTAATGTAGCCTGCAGCAGAGATGAAGCAGTGGGCTACAGATGTCTGGGAAGATCGCTTCTTTCCAACTCCACCCCTGACATTCTTTTCATTTTCAAGCTTGTCGTCTTCAGACCACCGAAGCGACGCTGACTCAACAGACATCACCTGAGGACATTTATCACTTCAGATGGCCCCTGTGAAGCTTTTTTGCACATTAGTAGTAATACTACCCCACGCCTGTAAGTCTACTTTGATGTCTAACGTCAGTGGAATTCCCCCCCGCTTTAAAGTGAAAAAGACTTGACTTTACCACAATCTAGCTCAGGGGGGTCAAACTCAATTTCACTAAGGGCCACACTGGGAAATAAGAATCACATCAAGGGCCATACGTTTAGTTTACTCACATGCTTTTATTTCATTGAAAAAGTCAAGCATCTTTTACTGTATTATTGTCTCATATAGCTTTCTCACTTAGTTTGGTCGACATAAAGCCATCAAGTAAAAAAAGTGACAAAAAAGGTAGAATAAAGCAACACTGAAAAAAAAAACACTGGAAAAGGTGCCAAAAAACGCTGGAAAAAGTGACAAAAACTTCAGAAAAGCATCAAACATTGAATCAGATTTGAGTATTGAATCTTGTTCTTAGTATTTTAAGTCTACTTCATACTTTCATTTAAATATTGTATTTACTATTTGGTAAATCTTGCATATACTAGGGCTGGGCGATATGGCCTCAAAAAAAATGTTTTCACAAAAAAATCTGATTTACGATTTTAAGTTTTAACTTTATTTAGTTTTGACACACACACACACACACACACACACACACACACACACACACAATGATTATTCATGTAAATTTTGTGTAAATATATATTAGTTGGAGTGTTTTCACTACCATTGTTTTGGGGGGGTGGCCCACCCTCCCTGAAAGAATGACAAAATTATACAATTATGCTATATATATATTCAACAAATTATATAATTATGCTATATATTCAACAACAACTAAATGGATGCGTGAGATAAAGCTGTTTTCACACATACAGGTAATTCACTTCTCGTTCCTCGCCTAAAAGGTCAATTCATTTTAACTTTAGTCGTTCAATCTTGCCCCTATTTTCACCAGTTGCTGAGTAACGTACATTAACATCCCATGGTCCCACGAATGTAGCATACCTACAGCAAGCTCCTTCGGAGTAAATAGTGGTATGCCATGTTGTTTGTGTATCTCTATGGCAAACGCGCCGGGGGACGATATTACAAATCACACTATGGCCATGCCATGACCAGCCCTTCAATAGCATTTATTGGCAAGGCGTCCATGCTTACGCAAGGTAACGTTTGTTCAGGTCCTATCCCCTGACCAATCGGCTATCCTAACCTTAACCACTTAAGGTAAAATGCCTAACCCCAAACAATCGAGCTGCTTTGTAGGGCGGGTCTTGGCGTGGCCATAGTGGGATTCGTAAATTTGCCGCCGGGGGGAGGGCTCAGCCCATTCGCAACTACGGGAGCCCAGAGGGGAGCGTCGGCGGATGTTAAGGAGAAAACCGATTTTCATTTTAAACAAATCAATGTTAACGACACATTTGAGTTAATCGATCAAATTGATTTATCGCCCAGCCCTAGCATATAACTATTGTAATGGGTTTGCTTGTCTGTAACTGATGGTGTGTAT